>NW_027142109.1:0-66594 GCF_036365525.1 Heterodontus francisci | reverse complement strand
TTCAACGGGATCTGTGATTGCGAGGAGCACGTCGTCGGCGTAAGCCGAGAGGACGACCCACCAGGCCGGCTCGCGCTGAGCCAATCCCGTCAACCTCCTGCGAAGCAGGCACAGGAAGGGCTCCACGCAGATGGTATACAATTGGCCGGACATGGGGCATCCCTGACGCACTCCTCTCCCAAATCGAAGGGGCGCCGTCAAGGACCCGTTAACTTTGACTAGACACTCTGCGGCGGCATATAAAAGTCGGACCCGGGCCACGAAATGTGGCCCGAGTCCGAAAGCGCGCAGAGTCCCGAAAAGGTAATCGTGATCCACCCTGTCGAACGCCTTCTCCTGATCGAGGGAGAGAAAGGCGACCGACTGACCAGTCCTCTGGGAAAGATGGATCAGGTCCCGGACCAGGTGGATGTTGTCCTGGATGGACCGGCCCGGGACTGTGTAGGACTGGTCGGGGTGGATCATGTGGGCCAGCACGGAGCCCAGGCGGGTAGACATAGCCCGGGCAAAGATCTTATAATCCGTGCTGAGGAGGGAGACCGGACGCCAGTTTTTAAGCAGGCGGAGATCTCCCCTCTTCGGCAGCAGGACGATGACCGCCCTGCGCCACGAGAGGGGCATCTCCCCGGTTGCCAGGCTTTCCCCCAGGACCGGCGCGTAATCTTCCCCCAGGACGTCCCAGAACACCCTGAGGAACTCCACGGTCAACCCATCCAGCCCTGGGGATTTGCCCCTCGAGAGCTGGTGGAGGGCGCCAGTCAGCTCCGCCAACGTGAGCGGAGCCTCCAATCCT
Source organism: Heterodontus francisci (assembly GCF_036365525.1). NCBI lineage: Eukaryota > Metazoa > Chordata > Chondrichthyes > Heterodontiformes > Heterodontidae > Heterodontus > Heterodontus francisci. The sequence continues at coordinate 65,801 of NW_027142109.1, read as the reverse complement.
TCGCCGCCCACCGGGCTGACCTGCGACAGGTCCTCCCACAAAACTCTGCACGCATCCTCGCTGGACGGATCCGGAGAGAACAACGCACTGTAATACGTCCGGACCAGGAGGCCCATTCCCTCCGGATCCGTGATGGAGGATCCGTCGTCGGCCAGCAGCTCGATGAGCTGCTTACGGACCCCCCCGCCATTTTTCCAGCGAGTAGAAGGGTGAGGCGCGGTCCAAATCTTCCAGGATCTGGATCCGCGACCTCACGTACGCGCCTCGGGACCCTATGAGCTGCAGGTCCCTCAGCGCACCCTTCTTCTCTTTGTACGCCTGCCACAGGGCCGGGTCCACGACGGCATGACCGAGGCGGGACTCCAAGTCGAGCACCTCCCTCTCTGGGCGCCCGATCTCGGCTTCCCGCCTCTTGGTCGACCCCTTCGCGTACTCCTGACAGAAGACACTGATGTGAGTCTTGCCCACATCCCACCATAGCCTCAAGGAGGGGAAGCCCCCCTGCTTCCTTCTCCAGTCGGCCCAGAATCGACAGAACGAGTCCCGAAATCGCTCGTCCTCCAGCAGCCAGTTGTTAAAGTGCCAGTTCGCGGACCCCGCCCGCGTGCAGAGCGGAGTGAACTCCGCCCACACCAGGCGGTGGTCCGAGCACGGCACCAGCCGCATGGAGGCCGCCGAAACGCGGGAGACGTACGCCTGCGAAATGTAGAGGCGGTCGATTCGCGACCCCCCTCCTCCAGACCTCCACGTGAAGGCGCTGGAGTCGGGATGGAGATTCCGCCAGACGTCCACCAAGTTAAGGGAGCTGATCAGTCCCCTCAATTTCTCCACCGACGCTTGGCCGCGCTGGGGACCGGAGCGATCCCCCACCTCGAGGGTGCAGTTAAAATCCCCCCCGAGGATGATGCACTCGCCGCTATCGATGGAGCTCAAGAGAGCGGACACTTCTTCAAAGAAGCACGTTTGCAACGCGCTGGGCCTGGGCGCGTACACGTTCACAAAGTGGTGCGGCACGCTACCCAGGCGAACGGCGAGGTGGAGCAAGCGGCCCGGCACTAGCTCCTTGACCCCCAAGATCTCCGGCTGAAAAGTCGGGGCCAACAAGATAGCCACCCCACTAGAAATAGGGGTGAGGTGACTCATGTAGACCCCACCCTGCCACTCCAGGAGCCAGGTGGCTTCGTCTCCCGGAACGGTGTGGGTTTCCTGCAGAAAGCTCACCGCGTATCTCCCTTCCCTAAGGACTGAGAGATTGTGAAATCTGCGGTGAGCCCCTCTGCTGCCGTTGATGTTGAGGCTGGCTATGGTTATCTTCATGTCAAAGGTACTTAAAACCCGTCACCAACACCTCAATGTGAGGAGGGAGTGGAAGTGCACCTGGCCTTCCACTCCCCCAGCAACCCATTGAGGAACACATTAAACCGGCGCCTCTCAATCAGTTTCACGTCCGCGCGCTTGCCCGTTATCTTAAGGGCAGCACGGACGGACTGGATGATCAGCGCCAGATTCGACCAACGGTCGAGGGCCAGCTGAACTTTATTGCGGCAACCTCTGCAAACCGCGAGGAAATCCCGGAGTTCCGCCGTGGAGATGAGAGGAGATTCGGTGGGAGGCACGAGGGACTCCACCACCTCACTGGCGATGGAATCAAGATCATCCTCCGTGCCCCGCACCGAATCCCCATCCTCCTCCGGGTCGTCACCGCCAGCGGCCGACACATCCACCGCACACTGTGGGGCGGACGTCCCGGCCGCGCCAGCTGGTCCTGCCTCCGTCACGATCCCACCCCCAGGATCGATGGCGGAGGAGTCCTCTCTGGGTTCTATTGTGAAACTGGAGCCTGTGGGCGCCAGCAGTTCAGGACCCCCCTCCACCTCCGTCCCCAGGGCAATGAGTGGTCCAGGGGAGACAGAAGTTCCGGACTCCGGGAAACCAGCCGGAGCCGAGACTGGAGGCGGCGAGAGGAGGCTATCTCCTGCTCCGCCAGCACCCACAGGCCCAGCAGATGGGGCAGCATTCTCAGTTATAACTGGGTCGGGTGTCTCCTGGTTGGTGGTGGACTCCGGCTGGGAGGCCCGACCCTCTGGGGCCTCGCCCTCCCCTTCATTCAGGGCACCCGACCCAGTAGCAGTGGCAGAATGGGCGGCTTCCCCAGGCTCCCCCACCACAAGCAGGGCCCCACTTACTCCTTTAGGAGGGGCCTCACGTACCGGGGCCATCCCCTCCCCTCTATCCTGAGGAATAGGGAGCACCTGCCCGGACTTTGCAGCCTTGGTGGTGGCGGTAGGGGGAACCTGAGGACCAGAAACAGGAGGCAGCTCCCCTCCAACAGATGGGCCCTGCGCCTCAGGGCCCTGTGTTATTTCTGTGGAGGGGTGCCTTCTCCTCTTTTTCGCACTTGGGCGCGGAGACTCAGAGACCTCCATGTCATCAGAGGCCTCCGCCTCCGCACCCTTTTTTCCTTTTTTAGTCACCCTGGGCCTGAGCCCAGCCCTGGGACAGGTGGATTCCATGGGAATGGGCTTTGGGCTGAGCTCAGGCTCGGGTTGAGTCAAAGTGTCCAGGGGACGCGCCTCACGATGTTTCTTTTTTCCCCGCGTCTTCCTTCCGCTCGGACGGACGCTCCCCTCCCCGCCAGAGGCTGTGAAAACCACAGCCTCCGGAACCGACTGAGCGGTGTCTGTTGGATGTGTTGGGGGAGTGGGAGGAGGTGCTGTGGAACCACTCTGGGCCGCCGAGGTGGAGCTGGCGGCCGGGAGGTTGGGGCAGTTCTTACGAACATGCCCCACCCCCTTGCAGACGTGGCACCGCGCCCCATCCGAGGTCCAGAAGACGCGGTAGGCCGTCCCCTGGAACTCCACATAAAATTGGCCCTCCGTGTCCTCCTCCCGCGCCAGCTGCATAAATAACTGGCGGCGGAAGGAGTAGACATGTTGGAGGCTGTGCTCCCGAAGACCAAGCCGGACTGGGGTGATCCCCGACCTCACCTCCCCCAGATGGTGCAGGTGGGGGAGGAGGAGCTCACTGGGAATGAAGGGTGGGACGTTGGACAACATTATCCGATGCGCAGTGGCCCCCAGAGGGTCCACTGGCAGGAAGGTCCCCCCCACAGTGAGCCCTTTACTCAGGGCCAGGGACACCGCCCGCTCGGTCTTCAAAAAGAACACAGCCTTCCCGTACATCTTTGAGGCCGCAACAATGGCCGAGGGGCCGACAACCACGGCCATTGCCTTAACGCAGGCCTCAATAGACATGTTGGGGTGGGGATAGCTCTTCACCCCATGGCTGCATGTCAATAATTTAAAGGGTGACGGGGCCACGTGGGCAGCCACAGAAGCTGCAGCTGCGTAGGTAGTAGAGGGCACCGCCACCGGTGATGAAGGGCTTGCCATGGGTCCAAGAGCTAAACCCACCCCAAATTGTGGACTTGCACACCAAATATCAGCGATTTAACTGAAAATATTGAATGTGTAGTAAAGACAAACAAACAAACAACAGATTAGTGGAGAGGCTGAGGTAAGAGAGGAGAGGCAAAGGCAGGCTGGAAGGGATGACTTGCTTTCTGGAGGTGGTGCTCACAGTACACTTAAAACAGTCTTTGAAGTTGGTCTTCCGGTCTTCTGGTTGGGGGAGTCGTCTTCACCTGGGTCAGCTGAAGCTGCCCGGGCACTATCTATCCCCTTCCGTCTGTTTAGCTGGGCAGCTTCAGCTGACCCAGGCTTGGCAATTGGGGTGAGGAGGGAGCTTCCCTGTGTGCTTTTGCAGCAGCACAGATTACTGTTGAATTGGCAGCCCCACCCCTTGTTGTTCCAGCCACTTGTTCCTCCCCCAACAGTCCAAAGTAAATTACTGGTGTTCAGCACCCACCTCCAGACAAAGCCTTGTTTCCAAAAAATGTCCCTTTCTTCTCTTTAATGGAGACTGTTGTTGGAGTTTTCCTCTGCTTGTTGGTAGCTGCTCTCCCTTGCTCAGTGCAGCTCCTCTCTCCACCTCTGCAACCTCCAACTGCCACCAGCACTCTCAGCTGAGACTCGTTGAGGCTCTCAACACTCAGGCTCCCAAATCAGAGAGCAGCCAATCCCAGTGCTGTATCTGTCCTGGGAGTGTTTGATGGGGACAGTGTAGAGGGAGCTTTACTCTGTATCTAACCCCCGTACTGTACCTGTCCTGGGAGTGTTTGATGCGGGACAGTGTAGAGGGAGCTTTACTCTGTATCTAACCCCCGTACTGTACCTGTCCTGGGAGTGTTTGATGGGGGACAGTGTAGAGGGAGCTTTACTCTGTATCTAACCCCCGTACTGTACCTGTCCTGGGGAGTGTTTGATGGGGACAGTGTAGAGGGAGATTTACTCTGTATCTAACCCCCGTACTGTACCTGTCCTGGGAGTGTTTGATGGGGGACAGTGTAGAGGGAGCTTTACTCTGTATCTAACCCCCGTACTGTACCTGTCCTGGGAGTGTTTGATGGGGACAGTGTAGAGGGATCTTTACTCTGTATCTAACCCCCGTACTGTACCTGTCCTGGGAGTGTTTGATGGGGACAGTGTAGAGGGAGATTTACTCTGTATCTAACCCCCGTACTGTACCTGTCCTGGGAGTGTTTGATGGGGACAGTGTAGAGGGATCTTTACTCTGTATCTAACCCCCGTACTGTACCTGTCCTGGGAGTGTTTGATGGGGACAGTGTAGAGGGAGCTTTACTCTGTATCTAACCCCCGTACTGTACCTGTCCTGGGAGTGTTTGATGGGGGACAGTGTAGAGGGAGTTTTACTCTGTATCTAACCCCCATACTGTACCTGTCCTGGGAGTGTTTGATGGGGGACAGTGTAGAGGGAGCTTTACTCTGTATCTAACCCCGGTACTGTACCTGTCCTGGGAGTGTTTGATGCGGACAGTGTAGAGGGAGCTTTACTCTGTATCTAACCCCCGTACTGTACCTGTCCTGGGAGTGTTTGATGGGGACAGTGTAGAGGGAGCTTTACTCTGTATCTAACCCCCGTACTGTACCTGTCCTGGGAGTGTTTGATGGGGACAGTGTAGAGGGAGCTTTACTCTGTATCTAACCCCCGTACTGTACCTGTCCTGGGAGTGTTTGATGGGGGACAGTGTAGAGGGAGCTTTACTCTGTATCTAACCCCCGTACTGTACCTGTCCTGGGGAGTGTTTGATGGGGGACAGTGTAGAGGGAGTTTTACTCTCTTCTTTCTATCTTGCAGGTATAGCGTGCTAGTGACTGGCCGCTGCACACACCGTGCGATTGCTGTGATGTGGGTCCTCTCGCTGTTTCTCGGACTGATCCCACTGTTCGGCTGGAACACAGCCAGGAGCGCCCGGCGGGTGTGCGAGGAGGCGGGCACCGGTAACGGGACGGCCGCAGCGGGGCTGGGGATGCCCGGGGCCAACGCCAGCGCCCCCTGCGAGCTGGTGGCGTGCCTCTTCGAGCAGGTGGTGGACCTCAGCTTTATGGTGTACTGCAATTTCCTCGCCTGCGTGCTGGCTCCCCTCCTCGGCATGCTGGCACTCTATGCCAAGATCTTCGCTGTCGCCCGGCGCCAGCTGCGGAGGCTGCGGTCAGCAGGTGGCGCCCGCACCCTCCTCTGGCGGGAGGTGCGGGCGGCCAAGTCCCTGCTGCTGGTGGTCGGCCTCTTCGCCCTCTGCTGGCTGCCCCTGCATTCCCTCAACGCCATGGCCGCCCTCTGCCCGAGCTGCGGTCCGCGGCCCCTCTGGCTCATGGACCTGGCCATCGTCCTCTCGCACGCCAACTCTGCTGTCAACCCCATCATCTACGCCTTCAGGCTGCGCGATTTCAGGAGGGCCTTCCTGGGTCTGGCCCTGAGGAACTGCGACCCAGGCCGGGCCAGGCTGAACTCTGACCTCCGCTCCCTCAAGGCAGGGCCGCCCATCCCAAAGGAGGCCCGTTAACAGGCCCTTCTCCATCTCGCTCTCTCTCCATCGCAAACAACCCGCCTAAGACCACCACCCAACACGGACCGCGGGGTGAACTGCGACCCTCGACCCAGCGCGCTCTCCCGCCATATTGAACACTGTGGGGTGAGAGGTCAATCCAGTGCAATTCAGCTACGGGATCGAAGGACTCACAGGATGTCATTGGTTACCACAGGTCAAGTGGTCAGAAAAGAGAACTGGTCAAATCATGCTGGACTTCAACCAATATCTGTCTGTTTGTGTCACTCAGTAACCCCTCTCCCCCCAGTGCCCTGTGTTACTGACTGTATCTCTACTGATGTTAATCCAGCTCCCTCACACTGTCACTCAGTAACCCCTCTCCCCCCAGTGCCCTGTGTTACTGACTGTATCTCTACTGATGTTAATCCAGCTCCCTCACACTGTCACTCAGTAACCTCTCCCCCCAGCACCCTGTGTTACTGACTGTATCTCTACTGATGTTAATCCAGCTCCCTCACACTGTCACTCAGTAACCCCTCTCCCCCAGCACCCTGTGTTACTGACTGTATCTCTACTGATGTTAATCCAGCTCCCTCACACTGTCACTCAGTAACCCCTCTCTCCCCAGCACCCTGTGTTACTGACAGTATCTCTACTGATGTTAATCCAGCTCCCTCACACTGTCACTCAGTAACCCCTCTCCCCCCAGAGCCCTGTGTTACTGACTATATCTCTGCTGATGTTAATCCAGCTCCCTCACACTGTCACTCAGTAACCCCTCTCTCCCCAGCGCCCTGTGTTACTGACTGTATCTCTACTGATGTTAATCCAGCTCCCTCACACTGTCACTCAGTAACCCCTCTCCCCCAGCACCCTGTGTTACTGACTGTATCTCTACTGATGTTAATCCAGCTCCCTCACACTGTCACTCAGTAACCCCTCTCCCCCCAGAGCCCTGTGTTACTGACTATATCTCTGCTGATGTTAACCGGGGAGTGGGCAGGGGGAAACGCAGCTGATCTTGCTGAAGTGCGACAGGAAGAATTGTTAACCGTGGCTGAGGAGGCGTGCGGCTGAGACAAAGAGAGAGGCCGTGTTATTGATCAATAAAGGCAGGCAGACTGCTGACGGGGAAGGGTCGCACACTTGACTGTTGGAAAATTCATTGCTTAGATTGCAAACAGAATTAATTTAGACACACAAACGTCCGCATCCGTTTTCAAAATCATTTTGAGGTGTGTTAACGTTTCGGTTGATATCACTGTGAGTAAACATTATGGAAACAGTCATTTCTGGAGCAGTGATATTGCAGAGAGCTGGTCACCCACTACAATGAGAAAGCTGCCTGCATTCTTTCTTGAGGTTGGCCCGGAGACGAGATTAAAATGAAGCCTTGAACAGAAAAAACTGTCCGCAGGCACTTGACTGGAATGTTAGAAAGTAAAATCTGACTCCGAACCAGTTAAGGGTATATTAGGGACAGACGATCAAAAGCTCGGTCAAAGGAGTCGTTTTTAGGGAGTGTCTTAAAGGAGGAGAGAGAGGGAGAGGTGGAGAGGTTTAGGGAGAAAATTCCAGTGCCGCACTGTCACAGGGTCAGTACTGAGGGAGTGCCGCACTGTCAGAGGGTCAGTACTGAGGGAGTGTCACACTGTTAGAGGGTCAGTACTGAGGGAGTGTCACACTGTTAGAGGGTCAGTACTGAGGGAGTGCCGCACTGTCACAGGGTCAGTACTGAGGGAGTGCCGCACTGTCACAGGGTCAGTACTGAGGGAGTGCCGCACTGTCAGAGGGTCAGTACTGAGGGAGACCGCACTGTCAGAGGGTCAGTACTGAGGGAGTGCCGCACTGTCACAGGGTCAGTACTGAGGGAGTGCCGCACTGTCAGAGGGTCAGTACTGAGGGAGTGCCGCACTGTCGGAGGGTCAGTACTGAGGGAGTGCCGCACTGTCGGAGGGTCAGTACTGAGGGAGTGCCGCACTGTCAGAGGGTCAGTACTGAGGGAGTGCCGCACTGTCGGAGGGTCAGTACTGAGGGAGCGCCGCATTGTCGGAGGGTCAGTACTGAGGGAGTGCCGCACTATCGGAGGGTCTGTACTGAGGCATTGAGGAGACAGCCACAGAGCTGTAACGTGTGACAGGAGAGACACAGACAGCAGCCCCTGTGCCCAGATTGAACACTGATGTTTAATGTTACACTGAGGGTTTGAAGAGTCTCTCATCTTTTCAATGGACTGTAGACTGAAGAATTCTGGACCATGCAACACATTAGTGTTTATTGTTGAGTCAGACCTCAGGCCGCCTGTTCGTTTGAATTGTCTCCTTCACAGAGCAGATGCTTTATGGATTGAGCTCATGGTGTCTCCCCAGCCTCCCATCAAAAAGCTGTGCCCTTTCCCTGGGTAACATTCCACACACACGGACACAACACAGAAACACAGACGGTCACACCTAGATACACACACTGACACAGAAACACACTGACGTACAGAGACACTGAGACACACACTGACACAGACACACACACACACAGTCTCCCAGCACTGGAGCCTCTCTCCTGTCACACCCTGCAACCCAGGGATTGGCTGCTGCTCAGGATATCCCATTGCCCAATCGGTCTGCTCTGCCTTCTGACTCCGCACCCACCCCCCACCCACTCCAGACTCGCCGGTGACACCGACATCCCAAGTCTGAATATAGATAAGAGAATTAAAAGGGCAGCCTCCAGACAGAGAAAGAAAGAAACAGGGAGCGACAATAAATCTTTAATCAATTTTCTCGTAACCTCTCTGCAAAGCACACACACAGTAGTCGTGACTCTTGAAGTTTACTCCGAGCATCTCTCTTCAGATACCCGACTCAGAATGTGGACACTGCTCGGACTGGTCTGCATCCAAATGCTAATCTTCTCCGAAACATTCTTGTCTTCACTGGGAATCTCAGTCTTCATTTTCAATCGTCCTTCATATTTTCAATTGTTCAGTTCAACTTCACTCCCAGCCTCTCATCACAGAACTACATGTGGATCGGCTCAGCTCAATACCCCAGTGTCAATCCCCAAACTAGTCCCACTGCCCCGATCTCTCCCCATATCCCTGTATCAATCCCCAAACTAGTCCCACTGCCCCGATCTCTCCCCATATCCCTGTATCAATCCCCAAACTAATCCCACTGCCCCGCTCTCTCCCCATATCCCTGTATCAATCCCCAAACTAGTCCCACTGCCCCGATCTCTCCCCATATCCCTGTATCAATCCCCAAACTAGTCCCACTGCCCCGATCTCTCCCCATATCCCTGTATCAATCCCCAAACTAATCTCACTGCCCCGCTCTCTCCCCATATCCCAGTATCAATCCCCAAACTAATCTCACTGCCCCACTCTCTCCCCATATCCCAGTATCAATCCCCAAACTAATCCCATTGTCCTGCTCTCTCCCCATATCCCTGTATCAATTCCCAAACTAATCCCACTGCCCCGCTCTCTCTCCCCATATCCCTGTATCAATTCCCAAACGAATCCCACTGCCCCGCTCTCTCTCCCCATATCCCTGTATCAATCCCCAAACTAATCCCACTGCCCCGCTCTCTCCCCATAGCCCTGTATCAATCCCCAAACTAATCCCACTGCCCCGCTCTCTCCCCATAGCCCTGTATCAATCCCCAAACTAATCCCACTGCCCCGCTCTCTCCCCATATCCCTCTATCAATCCCCAAACTAATCCCATTGCCCCGCTCTCTCCCCATATCCCTGTATCAATTCCCAAACTAATCCCACTGCCCCGCTCTCTCCCCATAGCCCTGTATCAATCCCCAAACTAATCCCACTGCCCCGCTCTCTCCCCATATCCCTCTATCAATCCCCAAACTAATCCCACTGCCCCGCTCTCTCCCCATAGCCCTGTATCAATCCCCAAACTAATCCCATTGCCCCGCTCTCTCCCCATATCCCTGTATCAATCCCCAAACGAATCCCACTGCCCCGCTCTCTCCCCATAGCCCTGTATCAAACCCCAAATGAATCCCACTGCCCCGCTCTCTCCCCATATCCCTCTATCAATCCCCAAACTAATCCCACTGCCCCGCTCTCTACCCATAGCCCTGTATCAAACCCCAAACTAATCCCACTGCCCCGCTCTCTCCCCATAGCCCTGTATCAAACCCCAAACGAATCCCACTGCCCCGCTCTCTACCCATAGCCCTGTATCAAACCCCAAACGAATCCCACTGCCCCGCTCTCTCCCCATAGCCCTGTATCAATCCCCAAACTAATCCCACTGCCCCGCTCTCTCCCCATATCCCTGTATCAATCCCCAAACTAATCCCATTGCCCCGCTCTCTCCCCATATCCCTGTATCAATCCCCAAACTAATCCCACTGCCCCGCTCTCTCCCCATAGCCCTGTATCAATCCCCAAACTAATCCCACTGCCCCGCTCTCTCCCCATATCCCTCTATCAATCCCCAAACTAATCCCACTGCCCCGCTCTCTCCCCATAGCCCTGTATCAATCCCCAAACTAATCCCATTGCCCCGCTCTCTCCCCATATCCCTGTATCAATCCCCAAACGAATCCCACTGCCCCGCTCTCTCCCCATAGCCCTGTATCAATCCCCAAACTAATCCCACTGCCCCGCTCTCTCCCCATATCCCTGTATCAATCCCCAAACTAATCCCACTGCCCCGCTCTCTCCCCATATCCCTGTATCAATCCCCAAACTAATCCCATTGCCCCCGCTCTCTCCCCGTGTCCCTGTATCAATCCCCAAACTAATCCCACTCTCCACCATCATCCTCCCATATTGCCTGATAAATGCCCAGTGGGTGCTGTTGCAGCAACATGATTGGTCGATGAGCAATGGAACAGTACCGCCACCTACTGGACCTGAGCTGACATTGCACCCATTCACAAACTAATTCGGACCCTCTTCACAATGAAAAAAACTTGTATTTAATTAAATAAAATGTTCCAAGGCACTTCAATGTAAAATTAGGCCCTGAGCCACAAAGGAAATATCAGGGACAGGCGATCAAAAGCTCGGTCAAAGAGGTCGATTTTGAGGAGCGTCGTACAGGAGGAGAGATAGAGAGAGAGAGAGAGAGAGAGGTGGAGAGGTTCGGGGAGGGAATTCCAGAGCTTGGGGCCCCAGGCAGCTGAAGGCACGGCCGACAATGGTGGAGCGATGGGAATCGGGGGATGGTCAAGAGGCTGGAATTGGAGGAGTGCAGACATCTCAGAGGGTCGTAGGGGCTGGAGGAGGTTACAGAGATAGGGAGGAGTGTAAGGGCTGGAGGAGGATACAGACATAGGGAGGGTTGTAGGGGCTGGAGGAGGTTACAGAGATAGGGAGGGTTGTAGGGGCTGGAGGAGGATACAGAGATAGAGAGGGTTGTAGGGGCTGGAGGAGGTTACAGAGATAGGGAGGGTTGTAGGGGCTGGAGGAGGTTACAGAGATAGGGAGGGTTGTAGGGACTGGAGGAGGTTACAGAGATAGGGAGGGTTGTGGGGACTGGAGGAGGATACAGAGATAGGGAGGGTTGTAGGGACTGGAGGAGGTTACAGAGATAGGGAGGGTTGTAGGGGCTGGAGGAGGATACAGAGATAGGGAGGGTTGTAGGGGCTGGAGGAGGTTACAGAGATAGGGAGGGTTGTAGGGACTGGAGGAGGTTACAGAGATAGGGAGGGTTTTAGGGACTGGAGGAGGTTACAGAGATAGGGAGGGTTGTAGGGGCTGGAGGAGGTTACAGAGATAGGGAGGGTTGTAGGGGCTGGAGGAGGTTACAGAGATAGGGAGGGTTGTAGGGGCTGGAGGAGGTTACAGAGATAGGGAGGGTTGTAGGGACTGGAGGAGGTTACAGAGATAGGGAGGGTTGTAGGGGCTGGAGGAGGTTACAGAGATAGGGAGGGTTGTAGGGGCTGGAGGAGGTTACAGAGATAGGGAGGGTTGTAGGGGCTGGAGGAGGATACAGAGATAGGGAGGGTTGTCGGGGCTGGAGGAGGTTACAGAGATAGGGAGGGTTGTAGGGGCTGGAGGAGGTTACAGAGATAGGGAGGGGGAGTGAGGGGCCATGGAGTGATTTGAAAACGAGGATGAGAATTTTAAAATCGAGGTGTTACCGGACCGGGAGCCGGTGCAGGTCAGCGAGCACAGGGGGGGTGACGGATGAACGGGAGAACTGGGACACCTGGTGGGGGGGGGGGGGGATCGGCAGGAGTTTTGGGATGAGCTGAAGTTTACGGAGGGTGGAATGTGGGAGAGCAGCCGGGGAGAGCGTCGGAACGAAGCGTCTAGAGAGGAACGAAGGCACGGGTGAGGATTTCAGCGGCCGATGAGCTGAGATCGGGGTGGAGACGGGCAATGTTATGGAGGTGGAAATAGGCGGTGTCAGTGACAGCACGGATAGTGTAATGAGGAAATGCAGCCAAATTCTCTCATCATGTACCCCCCCCCAGCCCACCGCCCCCCCCACCCCCACCCCCACCCCCACCCCCATCACATAATCAGTATCTTCAACAGCAACAGTTGGACTAAACCAGAGAAATAAACACCCTCCCTACCCTCTCAGAATGAACTCAATTCCTGTGAATGCTGCACATCGAGCCAAGCAGTTCAGAGAACAGTCAGGTTACTCTGTATTTTAGCAGTGCTGCTTGGGCAAAGTAGGTTCCTGACAAAGAGCAGGGAAAGGCTAGAAACAGAGTGAGAGTCAGAGACACAGAGAGAGAGAGAGAGACAGAGTAAAGAGACAGAGAGAGAGAGAGAGAGAGTAAAGAGACAGAGAGAGAGAGAGAGACAGAGAGAGAGGGAGAGAGAGAGAGAGAGAGAGAGAGACAGAGAGAGAGAGACAGAGTAAAGAGACAGAGAGAGAGAGAGAGAGAGACAGAGAGAGAGAGAGTCAGTTGTGCTCTGCTGTGTGAATGACCGTATCATTTATGTCCACACAGAAGAACCTGGTTGAAAATGCAATGCCAATGAACAGCAGCAGAAATATCGGAGCCATTTCAAATCATTTTGAAGGTGTGGCGATGAAGGAGCAGTGAAGACTCGAAGCTTTATTCCAGGAGAAACATCCAGCCACACATGCAGGCCAAAAGAAATGCCAGAAGCCAGAGCACGCGATGGGTCACAGCAGCACCAGCTTTATTCTCGATTGAGCAGCTGCAACCGCCTGCCTTGGGGTCTCCGACCACTGGAGGAAGAGGATCTTCCGTCGGAATGTCACAGTGCATCCAATCTCGGTGTGTGGATCTGGAGCGACGGGAATCAACCTCAACATCTCCTCCCTTCATCCGCCAATATCCCTGCCCCTTAAAGAAGTAGGTGGCACCTGACAGGGCGAGAGGCAGGGGTCAGTATACAGTTCAACAGCTCCAGCGCAACAATTGGAACCAAACACCCATATACACACTCACACACACACATATACACTCACACAATATACACACAGACAATATACACACTCACACACACACATATACACTCACACAATATACACACAGACAATATACACACTCACACACACACATATACACTCACACAATATACACACAGACAATATACACACTCACACACACACATATACACTCACACAATATACACACAGACAATATACACACTCACACACACACATATACACTCACACAATATACACACAGACAATATACACACTCACACACACACATATACACTCACACAATATACACACAGACAATATACACACTCACACACACACATATACACTCACACAATATACACACATACAATATACACACTCACACACACACATATACACACACACATATACACTCACACAATATACACACATACAATATACACACTCACACACACACATATACACTCACACAATATACACACTCACACACACACATATACACACACACAATATACACACTCACACACACACATATACACTCACACAATATACACACTCACACACACACATATACACTCACACAATATACACACACACACTCACACATATACACTCACACAATATACACACATACAATATACACACTCACACACACATATATACACTCACACAATATACACACTCACACACACACATATACACACACACAATATACACACTCACACACACACATATACACTCACACAATATACACACTCACACACACACATATACACTCACACAATATACACACAGACAATATACACACTCACACACACACATATACACTCACACAATATACACACAGACAATATACACACTCACACACACACATATACACTCACACAATATACACACAGACAATATACACACTCACACACACACATATACACTCACACAATATACACACTCACACACACACATATACACACACACAATATACACACTCACACACACACATATACACTCACACAATATACACACTCACACACACACACATATACACTCACACAATATACACACATACAATATACACACTCACACACACACATATACACTCACAAAATATACACACACACAATATACACACTCACACACACACATATACACTCACACAATATACACACACTCACACACACATATATACACTCACACAATATACACACTCACACACACACATATGCACTCACAAAATATACACACACTCACACACACATATATACACTCACACAATATACACACTCACACACACACATATACACTCACACAATATACACACATACAATATACACACTCACACACACACATATACACTCACAAAATATACACACACACAATATACACACTCTCACACACACATATACACTCACACAATATACACACACTCACACACACATATATACACTCACACAATATACACACTCACACACACACATATACACTCACACAATATACACACATACAATATACACACTCACACACATATACACTCACAAAATATACACTCACACAATATACACACTCACACACACACATATGCACTCACAAAATATACACACACACTCACACAATATACACACTCACACACACACATATGCACTCACAAAATATACACACACAATATACACACTCACACACACACATATACACTCACAAAATATACACACACACACTCACACAATATACACACACACACTCACACAATATACACACTCACACACACACATATACACTCACACAATATACACACACACACACACAATATACACACTCACACACACATATATACACTCACACAATATACACACACACACTCACACAATATACACACTCACACACACACATATACACTCACACAATATACACACACACACACATATACACACTCACACAATATACACACTCACACAATATACACACACACACTCACACAATATACACACTCACACACACACATATACACTCACAAAATATACACACACACTCACACAATATACACACTCACACACACACATATGCACTCACAAAATATACACACACACAATATACACACTCACACACACACATATACACTCACACAATATACACACACACTCACACACATATACACACAATATACACACACACACACAATATACACACTCACACACACACACATATACACTCACACAATATACACACACACTCACACAATATACACACACACACAATATACACACTCACACACACACATATACACTCACACAATATACACACACTCACACACACATATATACACTCACACAACATACACACACACTCACACAATATACACACTCACACACACACATATACACACACAATATACACACTCACACACACACATATACACTCACACAATATACACACACACACACATATATACACTCACACAATATACACACACACACTCACACAATATACACACACACACTCACACAATATACACACTCACACACACACATATACACTCACACAATATACACACACACACACAATATATACACTCACACAATATACACACACACACTCACACAATATACACACTCACACACACACATATACACTCACACAATATACACACACACACACATATACACACTCACACAATATACACACTCACACAATATACACACACACACTCTCACAATATACACACACTCACACAATATACACACTCACACACACACATATACACTCACACAATATACACACACACACACACATATATACACTCACACAATATACACACACACACTCACACAATATACACACTCACACACACACATATACACTCACACAATAAACACACACACACTCACACATATACACTCACACAATATACACACACACACTCACACAATATACACACTCACACACACACATATACACTCACACAATATACACACACACACTCACACAATATACACACTCACACACACACATATACACTCACACAATATACACACACACACTCACACAATATACACACTCACACACACACATATACACTCACACAATATACACACACACACTCACACAATATACACACTCACACACATATACACACACACACTCACACAATATACACACTCACACACACACAATATACACACTCACACATACACACACACAATATACACACTCACACACACATATACACACTCACACACACACATACACACACACACAATATACACACACACACACAATATACACACTCACACACACACACAATATACACACTCACACAATATACACACACACACTCACACAATACACACACTCACACACACATATACACACTCACACACACACATATACACACACACACACACATATACACACTCACACAATATACACACTCACACAATATACACACTCACACAATATACACACTCACACACACACACTCACACACACATATACACACACACACACAATATACACACACACACACACACAATATACACACACACAATATACACACACACACACAATATACACACTCACACACACACACAATATACACACACACATATACACACTCACACAATATACACACACACACTCACACACTATACACACTCACACACACACAATATACACACTCACACACACACAATATACACACTCACACAATATACACACACACACACACACAATATACACACTCACACACTCTCACAATGTACACACTCACAATATACACACACACACACACAATATACACACTCACACACACACACATATACACACTCACAATATACACACTCACGCACACACATATACACACTCACACAATATACACACACACACACTCACACTCACACAATATACACACACACAATATACACACTCACACAATATACACACTCACACAATATACACACTCACACACACACAATATACACACACACAATATACACACAATATACACACTCACACACACACACACTCACACAATATACACACACACACACACACAATATACACACACACACGCACACAATATACACACTCACACACACCCATATACACACTCACACACACACAATATACACACTCACACACACACATATACACACGCACACAATATACACACACACACAATATACACACTCACACACACACAATATACACACTCACACACACACAATATACACACTCACACAATATACACACACACACAATATACACACTCACACACACACAATATACACACACACACTCACACAATATACACACTCACAGACACACAATATACACACTCTCACACACACAATAGACACGCTCACAGTCACTTACTGACACACTCACACCCATACACGCGCTCACAGTCACTTACTGACAAACTCACACGCATACACACGCTCACAGTCACTTACTGACACACGCACACCCATACACACGCTCAGTCACTTACTGACACACTCACACCCATACACACGCTCACAGTCAGTCACTGACACACACACCCATACACATGCTCACAGTCACTTACTGACACACTCACACCCATACACACGCTCACAGTCACTTACTGACACACTCACACCCATACACACGCTCACAGTCACTTACTGACACACTCACACCCATACACACGCTCACAGTCAGTCACTGACACACTCACACCCATACACACGCTCATAGTCACTTACTGACACACTCACACCCATACACACGCTCACAGTCACTTACTGACACACTCACACCCATACACACGCTCATAGTCACTTACTGACACACTCACACCCATACACGCGCTCACAGTCACCTACTGACACACTCACACCCATACACACGCTCACAGTCACTTACTGACACACTCACACCCATACACACACTCACAGTCAGTCACTGACACACTCACCCATACACACGCTCAGTCAGTCACTGACACACTCACACCCATACACATGCTCACAGTCACTTACTGACACACTCACACCCATACACACGCTCACAGTCACTTACTGACACACTCACACCCATACACACGCTCACAGTCAGTCACTGACACACTCACACCCATACACACGCTCATAGTCACTTACTGACACACTCACACCCATACACACGCTCACAGTCACTTACTGACACACTCACACCCATACACACGCTCACAGTCACTTACTGACACACTCACACCCATACACACGCTCACAGTCACCTACTGACACACTCACACCCATACACGCGCTCACAGTCACTTACTGACACACTCACACCCATACACACACTCACAGTCAGTCACTGACACACTCACACCCATACACACGCTCAGTCACTGACACACTCACACCCATACACACGCTCAGTCAGTCACTGACACACTCACACCCATACACATGCTCAGTCAGTCACTGACACACTCACACCCATACACACGCTCACAGTCAGTCACTGACACACTCACAGCCATACACACGCTCAGTCAGTCACTGACACACTCACACCCATACACATGCTCACAGTCAGTCACTGACACACTCACACCCATACACACGCCCACAGCCAGTCACTGACACACTCACACCCATACACACGCTCAGTCAGTCACTGACACACTCACACCCATACACACGCTCACAGGCACTTACTGACACACTCACACCCATACACACGCTCACAGTCACTTACTGACACACTCACACCCATACACACACTCACAGTCAGTCACTGACACACTCACCCATACACACGCTCAGTCAGTCACTGACACACTCACACCCATACACACGCTCAGTCAGTCACTGACACACTCACACCCATACACATGCTCAGTCAGTCACTGACACACTCACACCCATACACACGCTCACAGTCAGTCACTGACACACTCACAGCCATACACACGCTCAGTCAGTCACTGACACACTCACACCCATACACATGCTCACAGTCAGTCACTGACACACTCACACCCATACACACGCTCACAGCCAGTCACTGACACACTCACACCCATACACACGCTCAGTCAGTCACTGACACACTCACACCCATACACACGCTCACAGGCACTTACTGACACACTCACACCCATACACACGCTCACAGTCAGTCACTGACACACTCACACCCATACACATGCTCACAGTCAGAAGGGCTATAGTCGTAGGGGATTCGATTGTAAGGGGAGTAGATAGGCGGTTCTGTGGTCGAAAACGAGACTCCCGAATGGTATGTTGCCTCCCAGGTGCACGGATCAGGGATGTCTCAGATCGGCTGCAGAACATTCTAAAGGGGGAGGGTGAACAGCCAGTTGTCATTGTGCACATAGGCACTAATGATATAGGTAAAAAACGGGATGAGGTCCTACAAGCAGAGTTTAGGGAGTTAGGAGCCAAGTTAAAAAGTAGGACCTCAAAGGTAGTAATCTCAGGATTACTACCAGTGCCACGTGATAGTCAGAGTAGAAATGAAAGAATAGTCAGGATGAATGCGTGGCTTGAGAGATGGTGCAGGAGGGAGGGGTTCAGATTTTTGGGACATTGGGACCGGTTCTGGGGGAGGTGGGACTATTACAAATTGGATGGTCTACACCTGGGCCGGACTGGAACCAATGTCCTTGGGGGTGCTTTTGCTAACGCTGTTGGGGAGGGTTTAAACTAATGTGGCAGGGGGATGGGAACCAAATGAGGTCAGTGGAGAGTGAGGAGGTAGTAACTAAAGCCTGTAAGGAACTAGATAATGAAGTCAGTGTGACTAAGGGGAAGAGTAGGCAGGGAGCAGATGATGAATATAAAGGGACTGGTGGTCTGAGGTGCATTTGTTTTAATGCAAGAAGTGTAGTAGGTAAGGCAGATGAACTTAGGGCTTGGATTAGTACCTGGGAGTATGATGTTATTGCTATTACTGAGACTTGGTTGAGGGAAGGGCATGATTGGCAACTAAATATCCCAGGATATCGATGCTTCAGGCGGGATAGAGAGGGAGGTAAAAGGAGTGGAGGAGTTGCATTACTGGTCAAAGAGGATATCACAGCTGTGCTGAAGGAAGGCACGATGGAGGACTCGAGCAGTGAGGCAATATGGGCAGAACTCAGAAATAGGAAGGGTGCGGTAACAATGTTGGGGCTGTACTACAGGCCTCCCAACAGTGAGCGTGAGATAGAGGTACAAATATGTAAACAGATTATGGAAAGATGTAGGAGCAACAGGGTGGTGGTGATAGGAGATTTTAATTTTCCCAACATTGACTGGGATTCACTTAATGTTAGAGGTCCAGATGGAGCAGAATTTGTAAGGAGCATCCAGGAGGGTTTTCTAGAGCAGTCTGTAAATACTCCAACTCGGGAAGGGGCCATACTGGACCTGGTGTTGGGGAATGAGCCCGGCCAGGTTGTTGAAGTTTCAGTAGGGGACTACTTTGGGAATAGTGATCACAATTCCGTAAGCTTTAAAATACTCATGGACAAAGACGAGAGTGGTCCTAAAGGAAGAGTGCTAAATTGGGGGAAGGCCAACTATACCAAAATTCAGCAGGAGCTGGGGAATGTAGATTGGGAGCAGCTGTTTGAAGGTAAATCCACATGTGATATGTGGGAGGCTTTTAAAGAGAGGTTGATTAGCGTGCAGGAGAGACATGTTCCTGTGAAAATGAGGGATAGAAATGGCAAGATTAGGGAACCATGGATGACAGGTGAAATTGTGAGACTAGCTAAGAGGAAAAAGGAAGCATACATAAGGTCTCGGCGGCTGAAGAAAGACGAAGCTTTGAAAGAATATCGGGAATGTAGGACCAATCTGAAACGAGGAATTAAGAGGGCTAAAAGGGGTCATGAAATATCTTTAGCAAACAGGGTTAAAGAAAATCCCAAAG
Source organism: Heterodontus francisci (assembly GCF_036365525.1). NCBI lineage: Eukaryota > Metazoa > Chordata > Chondrichthyes > Heterodontiformes > Heterodontidae > Heterodontus > Heterodontus francisci. Next base: position 44,615 of record NW_027142109.1, on the reverse strand, counting down.
CCTTTTATTCATATATAAGGAGCAAGAGGGTAACTAGAGAAAGGATTGGCCCACTCAAGGACAAAGGAGGAAAGTTATGCTTGGACTCAGAGAAAATGGGTGAGATTCTAAACGAGTACTTTGCATCGGTATTCACCGAGGAGAGGGACATGACGGATGTTGAGGTTAGGGACAGATGTTTGATTACTCTAGGTCAAGTCGGCATAAGGAGGGAGGAAGTGTTGGGTATTCTAAAAGGCATTAAGGTGGACAAGTCCCCAGGTCCGGATGGGATCTATCCCAGGTTACTGTGGGAAGCGAGAGAGGAAATAGCTAGGGCCTTAACAGATATCTTTGCAGCATCCTTAAACACGGGTGAGGTCCCGGAGGACTGGAGAATTGCTAATGTTGTCCCCTTGTTTAAGAAGGGTAGCAGGGATAATCCAGGTAATTATAGACCGGTGAGCCTGACGTCAGTGGTAGGGAAGCTGCTGGAGAAGATACTGAGGGATAGGATCTATTCCCATTTGGAAGAAAATGGGCTTATCAGTGATAGGCAACATGGTTTTGTGCAGGGAAGGTCATGTCTTACCAACTTAATAGAATTCTTTGAGGAAGTGACAAAGTTGATTGATGAGGGAAGGGCTGTCGATGTCATATACATGGACTTCAGTAAGGCGTTTGATAAGGTTCCCCATGGTAGGCTGATGGAGAAAGTGAAGGCGCATGGGGTCCAGGGTGTACTAGCTAGATGGATAAAGAACTGGCTGGGCAACAGGAGACAGAGAGTAGCAGTGGAAGGGAGTTTCTCAAAATGGAGACGTGTGACCAGTGGTGTTCCACAGGGATCCGTGCTGGGACCACTGTTGTTTGTGATATACATTAATGATTTGGAGGAAAGTATAGGTGGTCTGATTAGCAAGTTTGCAGACGACACTAAGATTGGTGGAGTAGCAGATAGTGAAGGGGACTGTCAGAGAATACAGCAGAATATAGATAGATTGGAGAGTTGGGCAGAGAAATGGCAGATGGAGTTCAATCCGGGCAAATGCGAGGTGATGCATTTTGGAAGATCCAATTCAAGAGTGAACTATACAGTAAATGGAAAAGTCCTGGGAAAATTGATGTCCAGAGAGATTTGGGTGTTCAGGTCCACTGTTCCCTGAAGGTGGCAACGCAGGTAAATAGAGTGGTCAAGAAGGCATACGGCATGCTTTCCTTCATCGGACGGGGCATTGAGTACAAGAGTTGGCAGGTCATGTTACAGTTGTATAGGACTTTGGTTCGGCCACATTTGGAATACTGCGTGCAGTTCTGGTCGCCACATTACCAAAAGGATGCGGATGCTTTGGAGAGGGTGCAGAGGAGGTTCACCAGGATGTTGCCTGGTATGGAGGGCGCTAGCTATGAAGAGAGGTTGAGTAGATTAGGATTATTTTCATTAGAAAGACGGAGGTTGAGGGGGGACCTGATTGAGGTGTACAAAATCATGAGAGGTATAGACAGGGTGGATAGCAAGAAGCTTTTTCCTAGAGTGGGGGTTTCAATTACAAGGGGACATGAGTTCAAAGTGAAAGGGGAAAAGTTTAGGGGGAGATATGCGTGGAAAGTTCTTTACGCAGAGGGTGGTGGGTGCCTGGAACGCGTTGCCAGCGGAGGTGGTAGACGCGGGCACGATAGCGTCTTTTAAGATGTATCTAGACAGATACATGAATGGGCAGGAAGTAAAGAGATACAGACCCTTAGATAATAGGCGACAGGTTTAGATAGAGGATCTGGATCGGCGTCGGCTTGGAGGGCCGAAGGGACTGTTCCTGTGCTGTAATTTACTTTGTTCTTTGTTTTTTTGTTTGATACAGAATCACACACGCACTTTCACTAACACAATCAGACACACACACTCATTCACCAAAGCCGAGAGGAGTATAGAAAGTGGAGGGGTGAAATCAAAAAGGAAATTAAGAAAGCAAAGAGAGGGCATGAAAGAATATTGGCAAGCAAAATCAAGGTGAACCCAGAGATGTTTTATCAATACATTAAAAGTAAGAGGATAACTAAGGAGAGAGTAGGGTCTATAAAAGACCAAAAAGGTAACCTATGTGTCGGGGCGGAAGATATTGGTCTGGTTCTTAATGAATACTTTGAGTCTGTCTTCAGAAAAGAGGGGGATCGATGCAGATATTGTAGTTAAGGAGGAGGAGTGTGAAATATTGGATGTGATAAACGAATGATAAGAGTTAGAACAGGGCCAATCAAGGATAGTAGTGGGAAGTTGTGTGCGGAATCAGAGGAGATAGGGGAAGCGTTAAATGAATATTTTTCGTCAGTATTTACAGTAGAGAAAGAAAATGTTGCCGAGGAGATTACTGAGATACAGCCTACTAGGCTAGATGGGATTGAGATTCACAAGGAGGAGGTGTTAGCAATTTTGGAAAGAGTGAAAATAGATAAGTCCCCTGGGCCAGATGGGATTTATCCTAGGATTCTCTGGGAAGCCAGGGAGGAGATTGCAGAGCCGTTGTTGTTGATCTTTAAGTCGTCATTGTCGACAGGAGTAGTGCCGGAGGACTGGAGGATAGCAAATGTTGTCCCCTTGTTCAAGAAGGGGAGTAGAGACAGCCCTGGTAATTATAGACCTGTGAGCCTTACTTCGGTTGTGGGTAAAATGTTGGAAAAGGTTATAAGAGACAGGATTTATAATCATCTTGAAAAGAATAAGTTCATTTGCGATAGTCAGCACGGTTTTGTGAAAGGTAGGTCGTGCCTCACAAACCTTATTGAGTTTTTCGAGAAGGTGACCAAACAGGTGGATGAGGGTAAAGCCGTGGATGTGGTGTATATGGATTTCAGTAAGGCGTTTGATAAGGTTCCCCATGGTAGGCTATTGCAGAAAATGCGCAAGTATGGGGTTGAAGGTGATTTAGAGCTTTGGATCAGAAATTGGCTAGCTGAAAGAAGACAGAGGGTGGTGGTTGATGGCAAATGTTCATCCTGGAGTTTAGTTACTAGTGGTGTACCGCAAGGTTCTGTTTTGGGGCCACTGCTGTTTGTCATTTTTATAAACGACCTGGATGAGGGTGTAGAAGGGTGGGTTAGTAAATTTGCGGATGACACGAAGGTCGGTGGAGTTGTGGATAGTGTCGAAGGGTGTTGTAGGGTACAGAGGGACATAGATAGGCTGCAGAGCTGGGCTGAGAGATGGCAAATGGAGTTTAATGCGGAGAAGTGTGAGGTGATTCACTTTGGAAGGAGTAACAGCAATGCAGAGTACTGGGCTAATGGGAAGATTCTTGGTAGTGTAGATGAGCAGAGAGATCTTGGTATCCAGGTACATAAATCCCTGAAAGTTGCTACCCAGGTTAATAGGGCTGTTAAGAAGGCATATGGTGTGTTAGCCTTTATTAGTAGGGGGATCGAGTTTCAGAGCCACGGGGTCATGATGCAGCTGTACAAAACTCTGGTGAGGCCGCACCTGGAGTATTGCGTGCAGTTCTGGTCACCGCATTATAGGAAGGATGTGGAAGCTATGGAAAGGGTGGAGAGGAGATTTACTAGGATGTTGCCTGGTATGGAAGGAAGGTCTTACGAGGAAAGGCTGAGGGACTTGGGGTTGTTTTCGTTAGAGAGAAGGAGGAGGAGAGGTGACTTAATAGAGACATACAAGATAATCAGAGGGTTAGATAGGGTGGATAGTGAGAGTCTTTTTCCTCGGATGAGGATGGCAAACACGAGGGGACATAGCTTTAAGTTGAGGGGTGAAAGATATGGGACAGATGTCAGAGGTAGTTTCTTTACTCAGAGAGTAGTAGGGGCGTGGAACGCCCTGCCTGCAACAGTAGTAGACTCGCCAACTTTAAGGGCATTTAAGTGGTCATTGGATAGACATATGGATGTAAATGGAATAGTGTAGGTCAGATGATCGGCGCAACATCGAGGGCCGAAGGGCCTGTACTGCGCTGTAATATTCTAATTCTAATTCTAATTCTAATAGGGAGAGAGGACGCATGAATGGATTAGCATCCTTGAAAGTTGATAAATCAACAGGGCCAGATGAAATGTATCTTCGGCTGTTAAAGGAAGCAAGAGAGGAAATAGCAGAGGGTCTGACCATCACTTTCCAGTCCTCACTGGATACAGGTGTGGTGCTGGAGGGATTGTAGACTTGCTAACATTGTACCTCTGTTTAAAAAAGGAGTGAAGGATAGACCGAATAATTACAGACCAGTCAGTCTAACCTCAGTAGTGGGTAAAGTATAGGAATCAATTCTGAGAGACAGGATAAACTGTCACTTAGAAAGGTTACAGGTTAATCAAGGATAGTCAGCATGGATTTGTTCAGGGAAGATCTTGTTTGACCAACTTGATCGAATTATTTGAAGAGGTAACAAGGAAGATAGATGAGGGCAGTGCAGTTGATGTGATCTACATAGCTTTTAGCAAGGGTTTTGACAAGGTCCCACATGGCAGACTGGTTAAAAAAATAAAATCCCATGGGATCCAGGGAAATGCAGAAAGGTGAATACAAAATTGGCTCAGCGGCAGGAGACAAAGGGTAATTGTTGACGGGTGTTTTTGTCTGGAGAGCTATTTTCAGTGGTGTTCCGCAGGGCTCAGTACTGGGTCCCCTGATTTTTGTGATATATATTAAAGATTTGGACGTAAATGTAGGGGGAATGATCAGGAGGTTTGCGAATGACACAAAGATTGTCCGTGTGGTAGACGGCGAGGAGGATAGCTGTAGGCTGCAGGAAGATATTGATGGTCTGGTCAGATGGGCAGAAAAGTGGCAAATGAAATTCAACCCGGAGAAGTGTGAGGTGATGCATTTGGGGAGGTCAAACAAGGCAAAGGAATACACGATTAATGGGAAAATACTGAGAAGTGTAGAGGAAGTGAGGGACCTTGGAGTGAATGTCCTCAGAACCCTGAAGGTAGAAGGACAGGTCGATAAGGTGGTTAAGAAGGCAAATAGAATCCTTTCATTTATTAGCTGAGGTATAGAATACAAGAGCAGGGAGGTTATGCTGGAACTGTATAAATCATTGGTTAGGCCACAACTTGAGTACTGTGTGCAGTTCTGGTCACCTCATTACAGAAAGGATGTAATTACACTAGAGAGGGTACAGAGGAGATTTACCAGGATGTTGCCAGGACTGGAAAAATGCAGCTATGAGGAAAGATTGGATCGGCTGGGGTTGTTCTCCTTGGAACAGAGGAGGCTGAGGGGAGATCTGATTGAGATGTACAAAATGTTGAGGGTCCCGGATAGAGTGGAGGTGAAGGGACTATTCACCTCAGCAGAGAGGTCAGTGACGAGGGGGCATAGATTTAAAGTGATTGGTAGAAAGATTAGAGGGGAGATGAGGAAAAAGTTTTTCACCCAGAGGGTGGTGAGGGTCTGGAACTCACTGCCTGAAAGGATAGTTGAGGCAGAGACCCTCAACTCATTCAAAAGGAGTCTGGATAGGCACCTCAAGTGCCGTAAGCAGGCAGGGCTACGGAGCAAATGCTGGAAGGTGGGATTAGAATAGGTGGATCTTTTTACAGCCGGCACAAACACGATGGGCCAAGCGGCCTCGTTCTGTACCTTAAACTTTCTATGATTCTATGAAACACACACACACACACACTCACTAAAACAACACCATCAGATGCACACACACACACTCTCTCTAACACACAGTAATACACAATCAGACACACACTCACTAAAACACAATCAGACACACAATCAGATGCACACACACACTCTCTCCAACACACAGTAATACACAATCAGACACACACTCACTAAAACAACACAATCAGAAATACAATCAGATGCACACACACACACTCTCTCTAACACACAGTAATACACAATCAGACACACACTCACTAAAACAACACAATCAGACACACAATCAGATGCACACACACACACTCTCTCCAACACACAGTAATACACAATCAGACACACACTCACTAAAACAACACAATCAGACACACAATTAGATGCACACACACACTCTCTCTAACACACAGTAATACACAATCAGACACACACACTCACTAAAACAACACAATCAGACACACAATCAGATGCACACACACACTCTCTCGAACACACAGTAATACACAATCATACACACACACTCACTAAAACAACACAATCAGACACACAATCAGATGCACACACACACTCTCTCTAACACACAGAAATACACAATCAAACACACACACTCACTAAAACAACACAATCAGACACACAATCAGATGCACACACACACTCTCTCGAACACACAGTAACACACAATCAGACACACACACTCACTAAAACAACACAATCAGAAATACAATCAGATGCACACACACACTCTCTCTAACACACAGTAATACACAATCAGAAACACACACTCACTAAAACAACACAATCAGACACACAATCAGATGCACACACACACTCACTCTAACACAGAGTAATACACCATCAGACACACACACTCACTAAAACAACACAATCAGAAATACAATCAGATGCACACACACACACTCTCTCTAACACACAGTAATACACAATCAGACACACACTCACTAAAACAACACAATCAGACACACAATTAGATGCACACACACACTCTCTCTAACACACAGTAATACACAATCAGACACACACTCACTAAAACAACACAATCAGACACACAATCAGATGCACACACACACACTCTCTCTAACACACAGTAATACACAATCAGACACACACTCACTAAAACAACACAATCAGACACACAATTAGATGCACACACACACTCTCTCTAACACACAGTAATACACAATCAGACACACACACTCACTAAAACAACACAATCAGACACACAATCAGATGCACACACACACTCTCTCGAACACACAGTAACACACAATCAGACACACACACTCACTAAAACAACACAATCAGACACACAATCAGATGCACACACACACTCTGTCTAACACACAGTAACACACAATCAGAAACACACACTCACTAAAACAACACAATCAGACACACAATCAGATGCACACACACACACTCTCTAACACACAGTAATACACAATCAGACACACACACTCACTAAAACAACACAATCAGACACACAATCAGATGCACACACACACTCACTCTAACACACAGTAATACACAATCAGACACACACACTCACTAAAACAACACAATCAGAAATACAATCAGATGCACACACACACTCTCTCGAACACACAGTAATACACAATCAGACACACACACTCACTAAAACAACACAATCAGACACACAATCAGATGAACACACACACTCTCTCTAACACACAGTAACACACAATCAGACACACACACACACTAAAACAACACAATCAGACACACAATCAGATGAACACACACACTCTCTCTAACACACAGTAATACACAATCAGACACACACTCACTAAAACAACACAATCAGACACACAATCAGATGAACACACACACTCTCTCTAACACACAGTAATACACAATCAGATGCACACAAACACACTCTCTCTAACACACAGTAATACACAATCAGACACACACACTCACTAAAACAACACAATCAGACACACAATCAGATGCACACACACACTCTCTCGAACACACAGTAACACACAATCAGACACACACACTCACTAAAACAACACAATCAGACACACAATCAGATGCACACACACACTCTGTCTAACACACAGTAACACACAATCAGAAACACACACTCACTAAAACAACACAATCAGACACACAATCAGATGCACACACACACTCACTCTAACACACAGTAATACACAATCAGACACACACACTCACTAAAACAACACAATCAGAAATACAATCAGATGCACACACACACTCTCTCTAACACACAGTAATACACAATCAGACACACACACTCACTAAAACAACACAATCAGACACACAATCAGATGAACACACACACTCTCTCTAACACACAGTAACACACAATCAGACACACACACTCACTAAAACAACACAATCAGACACACAATCAGATGAACACACACACTCTCTCTAACACACAGTAATACACAATCAGACACACACTCACTAAAACAACACAATCAGACACACAATCAGATGAACACACACACTGTCTCTAACACACAGTAATACACAATCAGATGCACACAAACACACTCTCTCTAACACACAGTAATACACAATCAGACACACACACTCACTAAAACAACACAATCAGACACACACTCACTAAAACAACACAATCAGACACACAATCAGATGCACACACACACTCTCTCTAACACACAGTAACACACAATCAGACACACACACTCACTAAAACAACACAATCAGACACACAATTAGATGCACACACACACTCTCTCTAACACACAGTAACACACAATCAGACACACACACTCACTAAAACAACACAATCAGACACACAATCAGATGCACACACACACTCTCTCGAACACACAGTAACACACAATCAGACACACACACTCACTAAAACAACACAATCAGACACACAATCAGATGCACACACACACTCTCTCTAACACACAGTAATGCACAACCAGACACACACACTCACTAAAACAACACAATCAGGCACACAATCAGATGCACACACACACACTGCCTCTAACACAAAGTAACACACAATCAGAAACACACTCACTAAAACAACACAATCAGACACACAATCAGATGAACACACACACACTCACTAACACACAGTAACACACAATCAGATGCACACACACACACTCTCTAACACACAGTAAAACACAATCAGACACACACACTCACTAAAACAACACAATCAGAAACACAATCAGATGCACACACACACACTTTCTCTAACACACAGTAATACACAATCAGACACACACACTCACTAAAACAACACAATCAGGCATACAATCAGATGCACACACACACTTTCTCTAACACACAGTAATACACAATCAGACACACACACTCACTAAAAAAACACAATCAGACACACAATCAGATACACACACACACTCTGTCTAACACACAGTAATACACAAACAGACACACACTCACTAAAACAACACAATCAGACACACAATCAGATGAACACACACACACTCACTAACACACAGTAACACACAATCAGATGCACACACACACACTCTCTAACACACAGTAATACACAATCAGACACACACACTCTAAAACAACACAATCAAACATACAATCAGATGCACACACACACTCTCTCTAACACACAGTAATACACAATCAGACACACACACTCACTAAAACAACACAATCAGACACACAATCAGATACACACACACACTCTGTCTAACACACAGTAATACACAAACAGACACACACACTCACTAAAACAACACAATCAGACACACAATCAGATGCACACACACATACTCTCTCTAACACACAGTAATACACAATCAGACACACACTCACTAAAACAACACAATCAGACACACAATTAGATGCACACACACACTCTCTCTAACACACAGTAATACACAATCAGACACACACTCACTAAAACAACACAATCAGACACACAATCAGATGCACACACACACACTCTCTCTAACACACAGTAATACACAATCAGACACACACTCACTAAAACAACACAATCAGACACACAATTAGATGCACACACACACTCTCTCTAACACACAGTAACACACAATCAGACACACACACTCACTAAAACAACACAATCAGACACACAATCAGATGCACACACACACTCTCTCGAACACACAGTAACACACAATCAGACACACACACTCACTAAAACAACACAATCAGACACACAATCAGATGCACACACACACTCTGTCTAACACACAGTAACACACAGTAACACACAATCAGACACACACACTCACTAAAACAACACAATCAGACACACAATCAGATGAACACACACACTCTCTCTAACACACAGTAATACACAATCAGACACAAACTCACTAAAACAACACAATCAGACACACAATCAGATGAACACACACACTCTCTCTAACACACAGTAATACACAATCAGACACACACACTCACTAAAACAACACAATCAGACACACAATCAGATGCACACACACACTCTCTCTAACACACAGTAATACACAATCAGACACACACACTCACTAAAACAACACAATCAGACACACAATCAGATGCACACACACATACTCTCTCTAACACACAGTAATACACAATCAGACACACACTCACTAAAACAACACAATCAGACACACAATTAGATGCACACACACACTCTCTCTAACACACAGTAACACACAATCAGACACACACACTCACTAAAACAACACAATCAGACACACAATCAGATGCACACACACACTCTCTCGAACACACAGTAACACACAATCAGACACACACACTCACTAAAACAACACAATCAGACACACAATCAGATGCACACACACACTCTGTCTAACACACAGTAACACACAGTAACACACAATCAGACACACACACTCACTAAAACAACACAATCAGACACACAATCAGATGAACACACACACTCTCTCTAACACACAGTAATACACAATCAGACACACACTCACTAAAACAACACAATCAGACACACAATCAGATGAACACACACACTCTCTCTAACACACAGTAATACACAATCAGATGCACACAAACACACTCTCTCTAACACACAGTAATACACAATCAGACACACACACTCACTAAAACAACACAATCAGACACACAATCAGATGCACACACACACTCTCTCGAACACACAGTAACACACAATCAGACACACACACTCACTAAAACAACACAATCAGACACACAATCAGATGCACACACACACTCTGTCTAAGACACAGTAACACACAATCAGAAACACACACTCACTAAAACAACACAATCAGACACACAATCAGATGCACACACACACTCACTCTAACACACAGTAATACACAATCAGACACACACACTCACTAAAACAACACAATCAGACACACAATCAGATGAACACACACACTCTCTCTAACACACAGTAACACACAATCAGACACACACACTCACTAAAACAACACAATCAGACACACAATCAGATGAACACACACACTCTCTCTAACACACAGTAATACACAATCAGACACACACTCACTAAAACAACACAATCAGACACACAATCAGATGAACACACACACTCTCTCTAACACACAGTAATACACAATCAGATGCAAACAAACACACTCTCTCTAACACACAGTAATACACAATCAGACACACACACTCACTATAACAACACAATCAGGCACACAATCAGATGCACACACACACACTCTCTCTAACACACAGTAATACACAATCAGACACACACACTCACTAAAACAACACAATCAGAAACACAATCAGATGCACACACACACACTTTCTCTAACACACAGTAATACACAATCAGACACACACACTCACTAAAACAACACAATCAGGCACACAATCAGATGAACACACACACTCTCTCTAACACACAGTAACACACAATCAGAAACACACACTCACTAAAACAACACAATCAGACACACAATCAGATGCACACACACACTCACTCTAACACACAGTAATACACAATCAGACACACACACTCACTAAAACAACACAATCAGAAATACAATCAGATGCACACACACACTCTCTCGAACACACAGTAATACACAATCAGACACACACACTCACTAAAACAACACAATCAGACACACAATCAGATGAACACACACACTCTCTCTAACACACAGTAACACACAGTAACACACAATCAGACACACACACTCACTAAAACAACACAATCAGACACACAATCAGATGAACACACACACTCTCTCTAACACACAGTAATACACAATCAGACACACACTCACTAAAACAACACAATCAGACACACAATCAGATGAACACACACACTCTGTCTAACACACAGTAATACACAATCAGATGCACACAAACACACTCTCTCTAACACACAGTAATACACAATCAGACACACACACTCACTAAAACAACACAATCAGACACACAATCAGATGCACACACACACTCTCTCGAACACACAGTAACACACAATCAGACACACACACTCACTAAAACAACACAATCAGACACACAATCAGATGCACACACACACTCTGTCTAACACACAGTAACACACAATCAGAAACACACACTCACTAAAACAACACAATCAGACACACAATCAGATGCACACACACACTCACTCTAACACACAGTAATACACAATCAGACACACACACTCACTAAAACAACACAATCAGAAATACAATCAGATGCACACACACACTCTCTCTAACACACAGTAATACACAATCAGACACACACACTCACTAAAACAACACAATCAGACACACAATCAGATGAACACACACACTCTCTCTAACACACAGTAACACACAATCAGACACACACACTCACTAAAACAACACAATCAGACACACAATCAGATGAACACACACACTCTCTCTAACACACAGTAATACACAATCAGACACACACTCACTAAAACAACACAATCAGACACACAATCAGATGAACACACACACTCTCTCTAACACACAGTAATACACAATCAGATGCACACAAACACACTCTCTCTAACACACAGTAATACACAATCAGACACACACACTCACTAAAACAACACAATCAGACACACACTCACTAAAACAACACAATCAGACACACGATTAGATGCACACACACACTCTCTCTAACACACAGTAACACACAATCAGACACACACACTCACTAAAACAACACAATCAGACACACAATTAGATGCACACACACACTCTCTCTAACACACAGTAACACACAATCAGACACACACACTCACTAACACAACACAATCAGACACACAATCAGATGCACACACACACTCTCTCGAACACACAGTAACACACAATCAGACACACACACTCACTAAAACAACACAATCAGACACACAATCAGATGCACACACACACTCTCTCTAACACACAGTAATGCACAACCAGACACACACACTCACTAAAACAACACAATCAGGCACACAATCAGATGCACACACACACACTCACTAACACACAGTAACACACAATCAGATGCACACACACACACTCTCTAACACACAGTAATACACAATCAGACACACACACTCACTAAAACAACACAATCAGAAACACAATCAGATGCACACACACACACTTTCTCTAACACACAGTAATACACAATCAGACACACACACTCACTAAAACAACACAATCAGGCATACAATCAGATGCACACACACACTCTCTCTAACACACAGTAATACACAATCAGACACACACACTCACTAAAACAACACAATCAGACACACAATCAGATACACACACACACTCTGTCTAACACACAGTAATACACAAACGGACACACACTCACTAAAACAACACAATCAGACACACAATCAGATGAACACACACACACTCACTAACACACAGTAACACACAATCAGATGCACACACACACACTCTCTAACACACAGTAATACACAATCAGACACACACACTCTAAAACAACACAATCAAACATACAATCAGATGCACACACACACTCTCTCTAACACACAGTAATACACAATCAGACACACACACTCACTAAAACAACACAATCAGACACACAATCAGATACACACACACACTCTGTCTAACACACAGTAATACACAAACAGACACACACTCACTAAAACAACACAATCAGACACACAATCAGATGAACACACACACACTCTCTCTAACACACAGTAATACACAATCAGACACACACACTCACTAAAACAACACAATCAGACACACAATCAGATGCACACACACACTCTCTCTAACACACAGTAATACACAATCAGACACACAAACTCACTAAAACAACACAATCAGACACACAATCAGATGCACACACACATACTCTCTCTAACACACAGTAATACACAATCAGACACACACTCACTAAAACAACACAATCAGACACACAATTAGATGCACACACACACTCTCTCTAACACACAGTAATACACAATCAGACACACACTCACTAAAACAACACAATCAGACACACAATCAGATGCACACACACACACTCTCTCTAACACACAGTAATACACAATCAGACACACACTCACTAAAACAACACAATCAGACACACAATTAGATCCACACACACACTCTCTCTAACACACAGTAACACACAATCAGACACACACACTCACTAAAACAACACAATCAAACACACAATCAGATGCACACACACACTCTCTCGAACACACAGTAACACACAATCAGACACACACACTCACTAAAACAACACAATCAGACACACAATCAGATGCACACACACACTCTGTCTAACACACAGTAACACACAATCAGAAATACACACTCACTAAAACAACACAATCAGACACACAATCAGATGCACACACACACACTCTCTAACACACAGTAATACACAATCAGACACACACACTCACTAAAACAACACAATCAGACACACAATCAGATGCACACACACACTCTCTCGAACACACAGTAACACACAATCAGACACACACACTCACTAAAACAACACAATCAGACACACAATCAGATGCACACACACACACTCTCTAACACACAGTAATACACAATCAGACACACACACTCACTAAAACAACACAATCAGACACACAATCAGATGCACACACACACTCTCTCGAACTCACAGTAACACACAATCAGACACACACACTCACTAAAACAACACAATCAGACACACAATCAGATGCACACACACACTCTCTCTAACACACAGTAATACACAATCAGACACACACACTCACTAAAACAACACAATCAGAAATACAATCAGATGCACACACACACTCTCTCGAACACACAGTAATACACAATCAGACACACACACACACTAAAACAACACAATCAGACACACAATCAGATGAAGACACACACTCTCTCTAACACACAGTAACACACAGTAACACACAATCAGACACACACTCTCACTAAAACAACACAATCAGACACACAATCAGATGAACACACACACTCTCTCTAACACACAGTAATACACAATCAGATGAACACTCACTAAAACAACAAAATCACACACACAATCAGATGAACACACACACTCTCTCTAACACACAGTAATACACAATCAGATGCACACAAACACACTCTCTCTAACACACAGTAATACACAATCAGACACACACACTCACTAAAACAACACAATCAGACACACAATCAGATGCACACACACACTCTCTCGAACACACAGTAACACACAATCAGACACACACACTCACTAAAACAACACAATCAGACACAAAATCAGATGCACACACACACTCTGTCTAACACACAGTAACACACAATCAGAAACACACACTCACTAAAACAACACAATCAGACACACAATCAGATGCACACACACACTCACTCTAACACACAGTAATACACAATCAGACACACACACTCACTAAAACAACACAATCAGACACACAATCAGATGAACACACACACTCTCTCTAACACACAGTAACACACAATCAGACACACACACTCACTAAAACAACACAATCAGACACATAATCAGATGAACACACACACTCTCTCTAACACACAGTAATACACAATCAGACACACACTCACTAAAACAACACAATCAGACACACAATCAGATGAACACACACACTCTCTCTAACACACAGTAATACACAATCAGATGCACACAAACACACTCTCTCTAACACACAGTAATACACAATCAGACACACACACTCACTATAACAACACAATCAGGCACACAATCAGATGCACACACACACACTCTCTCTAACACACAGTAATACACAATCAGACACACACACTCACTAAAACAACACAATCAGAAACACAATCAGATGCACACACACACACTTTCTCTAACACACAGTAATACACAATCAGACACACACACTCACTAAAACAACACAATCAGGCACACAATCAGATGAACACACACACTCTCTCTAACACACAGTAATACACAATCAGACACACACACTCACTAAAACAACACAATCAGACACACAATCAGATACACACACACACTCTGTCTAACACACAGTAATACACAAACAGACACACACTCACTAAAACAACACAATCAGACACACAATCAGATGAACACACACACACTCACTAACACACAGTAACACACAATCAGATGCACACACACACACTCTCTAACACACAGTAATACACAATCAGACACACACACTCTAAAACAACACAATCAAACATACAATCAGATGCACACACACACTCTCTCTAACACACAGTAATACACAATCAGACACACACACTCACTAAAACAACACAATCAGGCACACAATCAGATGAACACACACACTCTCTCTAACACACAGTAATACACAATCAGACACACACACTCACTAAAACAACACAATCAGACACACAATCAGATACACACACACACTCTGTCTAACACACAGTAATACACAAACAGACACACACTCACTAAAACAACACAATCAGACACACAATCAGATGAACACACACACACTCACTAACACACAGTAACACACAATCAGATGCACACACACACACTCTGTCTAACACACAGTAATACACAATCAGACACACACACTCTAAAACAACACAATCAAACATACAATCAGATGCACACACACACTCTCTCTAACACACAGTAATACACAATCAGACACACACACTCTAAAACAACACAATCAAACATACAATCAGATGCACACACACACTCTCTCTAACACACAGTAATACACAATCAGACACACACACTCACTAAAACAACACAATCAGACACACAATCAGATGAACACACACACACTCTCTCTAACACACAGTAATACACAATCAGACACACACACTCACTAAAACAACACAATCAGACACACAATCAGATGCACACACACACTCTCTCTAACACACAGTAATACACAATCAGACACACACACTCACTAAAACAACACAATCAGACACACAATCAGATGCACACACACACACTCTCTAACACACAGTAATACACAATCAGACACACACACTCACTAAAACAACACAATCAGAAACACAATCAGATGCACACAAACACACTTTCTCTAACACACAGTAATACACAATCAGACACACACACTCACTAAAACAACACCATCAGACACACAATCAGATACACACACACACTCTGTCTAACACACAGTAATACACAAACAGACACACACTCACTAAAACAACACAATCAGACACACAATCAGATGAACACACACACACTCACTAACACACAGTAACACACAATCAGATGCACACACACACACTCTCTAACACACAGTAATACACAATCAGACACACACACTCTAAAACAACACAATCAAACATACAATCAGATGCACACACACACTGTCTCTAACACACAGTAATACACAATCAGACACACACACTCACTAAAACAACACAATCAGACACACAATCAGATACACACACACACTCTGTCTAACACACAGTAATACACAAACAGACACACACTCACTAAAACAACACAATCAGACACACAATCAGATGAACACACACACACTCTCTCTAACACACAGTAATACACAATCAGACACACACACTCACTAAAACAACACAATCAGACACACAATCAGATGCACACACACACTCTCTCTAACACACAGTAATACACAATCAGACACACACACTCACTAAAACAACACAATCAGACACACAATCAGATGAAGACACACACTCTCTCTAACACACAGTAACACACAGTAACACACAATCAGACACACACTCTCACTAAAACAACACAATCAGACACACAATCAGATGCACACACACACTCTCTCGAACACACAGTAACACACAATCAGACACACACACTCACTAAAACAACACAATCAGACACACAATCAGATGCACACACACACTCTGTCTAACACACAGTAACACACAATCAGAAACACACACTCACTAAAACAACACAATCAGACACACAATCAGATGCACACACACACTCACTCTAACACACAGTAATACACAATCAGACACACACACTCACTAAAACAACACAATCAGACACACAATCAGATGAACACACACACTCTCTCTAACGCACAGTAACACACAATCAGACACACACACTCACTAAAACAACACAATCAGACACACAATCAGATGAACACACACACTCTCTCTAACACACAGTAATACACAATCAGACACACACTCACTAAAACATCACAATCAGACACACAATCAGATGAACACACACACTCTCTCTAACACACAGTAATACACAATCAGATGCACACAAACACACTCTCTCTAACACACAGTAATACACAATCAGACACACACACTCACTAAAACAACACAATCAGAAACACAATCAGATGCACACACACACACTTTCTCTAACACACAGTAATACACAATCAGACACACACACTCACTAAAACAACACAATCAGGCACACAATCAGATGAACACACACACTCTCTCTAACACACGGTAATACACAATCAGACACACACACTCACTAAAACAACACAATCAGACACACAATCAGATACACACACACACTCTGTCTAACACACAGTAATACACAAACAGACACACACTCACTAAAACAACACAATCAGACACACAATCAGATGAACACACACACACTCACTAACACACAGTAACACACAATCAGATGCACACACACACACTCTCTAACACACAGTAATACACAATCAGACACACACACTCTAAAACAACACAATCAAACATACAATCAGATGCACACACACACTCTCTCTAACACACAGTAATACACAATCAGACACACACACTCACTAAAACAACACAATCAGGCACACAATCAGATGAACACACACACTCTCTCTAACACACAGTAATACACAATCAGACACACACACTCACTAAAACAACACAATCAGACACACAATCAGATACACACACACACTCTGTCTAACACACAGTAATACACAAACAGACACACACTCACTAAAACAACACAATCAGACACACAATCAGATGAACACACACACACTCACTAACACACAGTAACACACAATCAGATGCACACACACACACTCTCTAACACACAGTAATACACAATCAGACACACACACTCTAAAACAACACAATCAAACATACAATCAGATGCACACACACTGTCTCTAACACACAGTAATACACAATCAGACACACACACTCACTAAAACAACACAATCAGACACACAATCAGATACACACACACACTCTGTCTAACACACAGTAATACACAAACAGACACACACTCACTAAAACAACACAATCAGACACACAATCAGATGAACACACACACACTCTCTCTAACACACAGTAATACACAATCAGACACACACACTCACTAAAACAACACAATCAGACACACAATCAGATGCACACACACACTCTCTCTAACACACAGTAATACACAATCAGACACACACACTCACTAAAACAACACAATCAGACACACAATCAGATGCACACACACACACTCTCTCTAACACACAGTAATACACAATCAGACACACACTCACTAAAACAACACAATCAGACACACAATTAGATGCACACACACACTCTCTCTAACACACAGTAATACACAATCAGACACACACACTCACTAAAACAACACAATCAGACACACAATCAGATGCACACACACACACTCTCTCTAACACACAGTAATACACAATCAGACACACACTCACTAAAACAACACAAACAGACACACAATTAGATGCACACACACACTCTCTCTAACACACAGTAATACACAATCAGACACACACACTCACTAAAACAACACAATCAGACACACAATCAGATGCACACACACACTCTCTCGAACACACAGTAACACACAATCAGACACACACACTCACTAAAACAACACAATCAGACACACAATCAGATGCACACACACACTCTGTCTAACACACAGTAACACACAATCAGAAACACACACTCACTAAAACAACACAATCAGACACACAATCAGATGCACACACACACACTCTCTAACACACAGTAATACACAATCAGACACACACACTCACTAAAACAACACAATCAGACACACAATCAGATGCACACACACACTCACTCTAACACACAGTAATACACAATCAGACACACACACTCACTAAAACAACACAATCAGAAATACAATCAGATGCACACACACACTCTCTCGAACACACAGTAATACACAATCAGACACACACACACACTAAAACAACACAATCAGACACACAATCAGATGAACACACACACTCTCTCTAACACACAGTAACACACAGTAACACACAATCAGACACACACACTCACTAAAACAACACAATCAGACACACAATCAGATGAACACACACACTCTCTCTAACACACAGTAATACACAATCAGACACACACTCACTAAAACAACACAATCAGACACACAATCAGATGAACACACACACTCTCTCTCACACAGTAATACACAATCAGATGCACACAAACACACTCTCTCTAACACACAGTAATACACAATCAGACACACACACTCACTAAAACAACACAATCAGACACACAATCAGATGCACACACACACTCTCTCGAACACACAGTAACACACAATCAGACACACACACTCACTAAAACAACACAATCAGACACACAATCAGATGCACAAACACACTCTCTCTAACACACAGTAACACACAATCAGAAACACACACTCACTAAAACAACACAATCAGACACACAATCAGATGCACACACACACTCACTCTAACACACAGTAATACACAATCAGACACACACACTCACTAAAACAACACAATCAGACACACAATCAGATGAACACACACACTCTCTCTAACACACAGTAACACACAATCAGACACACACACTCACTAAAACAACACAATCAGACACACAATCAGATGAACACACACACTCTCTCTAACACACAGTAATACACAATCAGACACACACTCACTAAAACAACACAATCAGACACACAATCAGATGAACACCCACACTCTCTCTAACACACAGTAATACACAATCAGATGCACACAAACACACTCTCTCTAACACACAGTAATACACAATCAGACACACACACTCACTAAAACAACACAATCAGACACACAATCAGATGCACACACACACTCTCTCTAACACACAGTAATGCACAACCAGACACACACACTCACTAAAACAACACAATCAGGCACACAATCAGATGCACACACACACACTCTCTCTAACACACAGTAATACACAATCAGACACACACACTCACTAAAACAACACAATCAGAAACACAATCAGATGCAGACACACACACTTTCTCTAACACACAGTAATACACAATCAGACACACACACTCACTAAAACAACACAATCAGGCACACAATCAGATGAACACACACACTCACTCTAACACACAGTAATACACAATCAGACACGCACACTCACTAAAACAACACAATCAGACACACAATCAGATGCACACACACACTCTCTCTAACACACAGTAATACACAATCAGACACACACACTCACTAAAACAACACAATCAGACACACAATCAGATACACACACACACTCTGTCTAACACACAGTAATACACAAACAGACACACACTCACTAAAACAACACAATCAGACACACAATCAGATGAACACACACACACTCACTAACACACAGTAACACACAATCAGATGCACACACACACACTCTCTAACACACAGTAATACACAATCAGACACACACACTCTAAAACAACACAATCAAACATACAATCAGATGCACACACACACTCTCTCTAACACACAGTAATACACAATCAGACACACACACTCACTAAAACAACACAATCAGACACACAATCAGATACACACACACACTCTGTCTAACACACAGTAATACACAAACAGACACACACTCACTAAAACAACACAATCAGACACACAATCAGATGAACACACACACACTCTCTCTAACACACAGTAATACACAATCAGACACACACACTCACTAAAACAACACAATCAGACACACAATCAGATGCACACACACACTCTCTCTAACACATAGTAATACACAATCAGACACACACTCACTAAAACAACACAATCAGACACACAATCAGATGAACACACACACTCTCTCTAACACACAGTAATACACAATCAGATGCACACATACACACTCTCTCTAACACACAGTAATACACAATCAGACACACACACTCACTAAAACAACACAATCAGACACACAATCAGATGCACACACACACTCTCTCTAACACACAGTAATGCACAACCAGACACACACACTCACTAAAACAACACAATCAGGCACACAATCAGATGCACACACACACACTCTCTCTAACACACAGTAATACACAATCAGACACACACACTCACTAAAACAACACAATCAGAAACACAATCAGATGCACACACACACACTTTCTCTAACACACAGTAATACACAATCAGACACACACACTCACTAAAACAACACAATCAGGCACACAATCAGATGAACACACACACTCTCTCTAACACACAGTAATACACAATCAGACACACACACTCACAAAAACAACACAATCAGACACACAATCAGATACACACACACACTCTGTCTAACACACAGTAATACACAATCAGACACACACTCACTAAAACAACACAATCAGACACACAATCAGATGAACACACACACACTCACTAACACACAGTAACACACAATCAGATGCACACACGCACACTCTCTAACACACAGTAATACACAATCAGACACACACACTCTAAAACAACACAATCAAACATACAATCAGATGCACACACACACTCTCTCTAACACACAGTAATACACAATCAGACACACACACTCACTAAAACAACACAATCAGACACACAATCAGATACACACACACACTCTGTCTAACACACAGTAATACACAAACAGACACACACTCACTAAAACAACACAATCAGACACACAATCAGATGAACACACACACACTCTCTCTAACACACAGTAATACACAATCAGACACACACACTCACTAAAACAACACAATCAGACACACAATCAGATGCACACACACACTCTCTCTAACACACAGTAATACACAATCAGACACACACACTCACTAAAACAACACAATCAGACACACAATCAGATGCACACACACACTCTCTCTAACACACAGTAATACACAATCAGACACACACACTCACTAAAACAACACAATCAGAAATACAAT
The DNA here is from genome assembly GCF_036365525.1 of Heterodontus francisci. Lineage (NCBI taxonomy): Eukaryota > Metazoa > Chordata > Chondrichthyes > Heterodontiformes > Heterodontidae > Heterodontus > Heterodontus francisci. The sequence continues at coordinate 21,181 of NW_027142109.1, read as the reverse complement.
CAGATGCACACACACACTCTCTCTAACACACAGTAATACACAATCAGACACACACACTCACTAAAACAACACAATCAGGCACACAATCAGATGAACACACACACTCTCTCTAACACACAGTAATACACAATCAGACACACACACTCACTAAAACAACACAATCAGACACACAATCAGATACACACACACACTCTGTCTAACACACAGTAATACACAAACAGACACACACTCACTAAAACAACACAATCAGACACACAATCAGATGAACACACACACACTCACTAACACACAGTAACACACAATCAGATGCACACACACACACTCTCTAACACACAGTAATACACAATCAGACACACACACTCTAAAACAACACAATCAAACATTCAATCATACACAATCAGACACACACACTCACAATCAACACACAACATCAATACAACACACTCACTTAACAACACAATCAGATACACACACACACTCTCTCTAACACACAGTAATACACAATCAGAACAACACACACTCACTAAAACAACACAATCAGACACACAATCAGATGCACACACACACTCTCTCTAACACACAGTAATACACAATCAGACACACACACTCACTAAAACAACACAATCAGACACACAATCAGAACACACACCTGTCTAACACACAGTAACTACACACAAACAAGACACACACACACTAAAACAACACAATCAGACACACAATCAGATGCACACACACACTCTCTCTAACACACAGTAATACACAATCAGACACACACACACACACTAACAAACAACAGACACACAATCAGAGCACACACATCTATCACACACAGTAAAACAAACACACACATCACTAACACACAATCTAACACACAATCAGAAACAGACACACACACTCACTAAAACAACTACAATCAGACACACAATCAGATAACCTAACACACAGTAACACACAGTAACACACAATCAGACACACACACTCACTAAAACAACACAATCAGACACACAATCAGATGAACACACACACTCTCTCTAACACACAGTAATACACAATCAGACACACACTCACTAAAACAACACAATCAGACACACAATCAGATGAACACACACACTCTCTCTAACACACAGTAATACACAATCAGATGCACACAAACACACTCTCTCTAACACACAGTAATACACAATCAGACACACACACTCACTAAAACAACACAATCAGACACACAATCAGATGCACACACACACTCTCTCGAACACACAGTAACACACAATCAGACACACACACTCACTAAAACAACACAATCAGACACACAATCAGATGCACACACACACTCTCTCTAACACACAGTAACACACAATCAGAAACACACACTCACTAAAACAACACAATCAGACACACAATCAGATGCACACACACACTCACTCTAACACACAGTAATACACAATCAGACACACACACTCACTAAAACAACACAATCAGACACACAATCAGATGAACACACACACTCTCTCTAACACACAGTAACACACAATCAGACACACACACTCACTAAAACAACACAATCAGACACACAATCAGATGAACACACACACTCTCTCTAACACACAGTAATACACAATCAGACACACACACTCACTAAAACAACACAATCAGACACACAATCAGATGAACACACACACTCTCTCTAACACACAGCAATACACAATCAGATGCACACAAACACACTCTCTCTAACACACAGTAATACACAATCAGACACACACACTCACTAAAACAACACAATCAGACACACAATCAGATGCACACACACACTCTGTCTAACACACAGTAATGCACAACCAGACACACACACTCACTAAAACAACACAATCAGGCACACAATCAGATGCACACACACACACTCTCTCTAACACACAGTAATACACAATCAGACACACACACTCACTAAAACAACACAATCAGAAACACAATCAGATGCACACACACACACTTTCTCTAACACACAGTAATACACAATCAGACACACACACTCACTAAAACAACACAATCAGGCACACAATCAGATGAACACACACACTCTCTCTAACACACAGTAATACACAATCAGACACACACACTCACTAAAACAACACAATCAGACACACAATCAGATACACACACACACTCTGTCTAACACACAGTAATACACAAACAGACACACACTCACTAAAACAACACAATCAGACACACAATCAGATGAACACACACACACTCACTAACACACAGTAACACACAATCAGATGCACACACACACACTCTCTAACACACAGTAATACACAATCAGACACACACACTCTAAAACAACACAATCAAACATACAATCAGATGCACACACACACTCTCTCTAACACACAGTAATACACAATCAGACACACACACTCACTAAAACAACACAATCAGACACACAATCAGATACACACACACACTCTGTCTAACACACAGTAATACACAAACAGACACACACTCACTAAAACAACACAATCAGACACACAATCAGATGAACACACACACACTCTCTCTAACACACAGTAATACACAATCAGACACACACACTCACTAAAACAACACAATCAGACACACAATCAGATGCACACACACACTCTCTCTAACACACAGTAATACACAATCAGACACACACACTCACTAAAACAACACAATCAGACACACAATCAGATGCACACACACACTCTCTCTAACACACAGTAATACACAATCAGACACACACACTCACTAAAACAACACAATCAGAAATACAATCAGATGCACACACACTCTCTCTAACACACAGTAATACACAATCAGACACACACACTCACTAAAACAACACAATCAGGCACACAATCAGATGAACACACACACTCTCTCTAACACACAGTAATACACAATCAGACACACACACTCACTAAAACAACACAATCAGACACACAATCAGATACACACACACACTCTGTCGAACACACAGTAATACACAAACAGACACACACTCACTAAAACAACACAATCAGACACACAATCAGATGAACACACACACACTCACTAACACACAGTAACACACAATCAGATGCACACACACACACTCTCTAACACACAGTAATACACAATCAGACACACACACTCTAAAACAACACAATCAAACATACAATCAGATGCACACACACACTCTCTCTAACACAAAGTAATACACAATCAGACACACACACTCACTAAAACAAGACAATCAGACACACAATCAGATACACACACACACTCTGTCTAACACACAGTAATACACAATCAGACACACACTCACTAAAACAACACAATCAGACACACAATCAGATGAACACACACACACTCTCTCTAACACACAGTAATACACAATCAGACACACACACTCACTAAAACAACACAATCAGACACACAATCAGATGCACACACACACTCTCTCTAACACACAGTAATACACAATCAGACACACACACTCACTAAAACAACACAATCAGACACACAATCAGATGCACACACACACTCTCTCTAACACACAGTAATACACAATCAGACACACACACTCACTAAAACAACACAATCAGAAATACAATCAGATGCACACACACACTCTCTCTAACACACAGTAATACACAATCAGACACACACACTCACTAAAACAACACAATCAGGCACACAATTAGATGCACACACACACTCTCTCTAACACACAGTAATACACAATCAGACACACACACTCACTAAAACAACACAATCAGACACACAATCAGATGCACACACACACTCTCTCTAACACACAGTAACACACAATCAGACACACACACTCACTAAAACAACACAATCAGACACACAATCAGATGCACACACACACTCTCTCTAACACACAGTAACACACAATCAGACACACACACTCACTAAAACAACACAATCAGACACACAATCAGATGCACACACACACACTCTGTCTAACACACAGTAACACACAATCAGACACACACACTCACTAAAACAACACAATCAGACACACAATCAGATGCACACACACACTCTCTCTAACACACAGTAATACACAATCAGACACACACACTCACTAAAACAACACAATCAGACACACAATCAGATGCACACACACACTCTCTCTAACACACAGTAACACACAATCAGACACACACACTCACTAAAACAACACAATCAGACACACAATCAGATGCACACACACACTCTCTCTAACACACAGTAACACACAAACAGACACACACTCACTAAAACAACACAATCAGACACACAATCAGATGAACACACACACACTCACTAACACACAGTAACACACAATCAGATGCACACACACACACTCTCTAACACACAGTAATACACAATCAGACACACACACTCTAAAACAACACAATCAAACATACAATCAGATGCACACACACACTCTCTCTAACACACAGTAATACACAATCAGACACACACACTCACTAAAACAACACAATCAGACACACAATCAGATACACACACACACTCTGTCTAACACACAGTAATACACAAACAGACACACACTCACTAAAACAACACAATCAGACACACAATCAGATGAACACACACACTCACTAACACACAGTAACACACAATCAGATGCACACACACACACTCTCTAACACACAGTAATACACAATCAGACACACACACTCACTAAAACAACACAATCAGAAACACAATCAGATGCACACACACACACTTTCTCTAACACACAGTAATACACAATCAGACACACACACTCACTAAAACAACACAATCAGACACACAATCAGATACACACACACACTCTGTCTAACACACAGTAATACACAAACAGACACACACTCACTAAAACAACACAATCAGACACACAATCAGATGAACACACACACACTCACTAACACACAGTAACACACAATCAGATGCACACACACACACTCTCTAACACACAGTAATACACAATCAGACACACACACTCTAAAACAACACAATCAAACATACAATCAGATGCACACACACACTCTCTCTAACACACAGTAATACACAATCAGACACACACACTCACTAAAACAACACAATCAGACACACAATCAGATACACACACACACTCTGTCTAATACACAGTAATACACAAACAGACACACACTCACTAAAACAACACAATCAGACACACAATCAGATGAACACACACACACTCTCTCTAACACACAGTAATACACAATCAGACACACACACTCACTAAAACAACACAATCAGACACACAATCAGATGCACACACACACTCTCTCCAACACACAGTAATACACAATCAGACACACACACTCACTAAAACAACACAATCAGACACACAATCAGATGCACACACACACACTCTCTCTAACACACAGTAATACACAATCAGACACACACTCACTAAAACAACACAATCAGACACACAATTAGATGCACACACACACTCTCTCTAACACACAGTAATACACAATCAGACACACACTCACTAAAACAACACAATCAGACACACAATCAGATGCACACACACACTCTCTCCAACACACAGTAATACACAATCAGACACACACTCACTAAAACAACACAATCAGAAATACAATCAGATGCACACACACACACTCTCTCTAACACACAGTAATACACAATCAGACACACACTCACTAAAACAACACAATCAGACACACAATCAGATGCACACACACACACTCTGTCTAACACACAGTAATACACAATCAGACACACACTCACTAAAACAACACAATCAGACACACAATTAGATGCACACACACACTCTCTCTAACACACAGTAATACACAATCAGACACACACACTCACTAAAACAACACAATCAGACACACAATCAGATGCACACACACACTCTCTCGAACACACAGTAATACACAACCAGACACACACACTCACTAAAACAACACAATCAGACACACAATCAGATGCACACACACACTCTCTCTAACACACAGAAATACACAATCAAACACACACACTCACTAAAACAACACAATCAGACACACAATCAGATGCACACACACACTCTCTCGAACACACAGTAACACACAATCAGACACACACACTCACTAAAACAACACAATCAGAAATACAATCAGATGCACACACACACTCTCTCTAACACACAGTAATACACAATCAGAAACACACACTCACTAAAACAACACAATCAGACACACAATCAGATGCACACACACACTCACTCTAACACACAGTAATACACAATCAGACACACACACTCACTAAAACAACACAATCAGAAATACAATCAGATGCACACACACACTCTCTCGAACACACAGTAATACACAATCAGACACACACACACACTAAAACAACACAATCAGACACACAATCAGATGAACACACACACTCTCTCTAACACACAGTAACACACAGTAATACACAATCAGACACACACTCACTAAAACAACACAATCAGACACACAATTAGATGCACACACACACTCTCTCTAACACACAGTAATACACAATCAGACACACACTCACTAAAACAACACAATCAGACACACAATCAGATGCACACACACACTCTCTCCAACACACAGTAATACACAATCAGACACACACTCACTAAAACAACACAATCAGAAATACAATCAGATGCACACACACACACTCTCTCTAACACACAGTAATACACAATCAGACACACACTCACTAAAACAACACAATCAGACACACAATCAGATGCACACACACACACTCTCTCTAACACACAGTAATACACAATCAGACACACACTCACTAAAACAACACAATCAGACACACAATTAGATGCACACACACACTCTCTCTAACACACAGTAATACACAATCAGACACACACACTCACTAAAACAACACAATCAGACAAACAATCAGATGCACACACACACTCTCTCGAACACACAGTAATACACAATCATACACACACACTCACTAAAACAACACAATCAGACACACAATCAGATGCGCACACACACTCTCTCTAACACACAGAAATACACAATCAAACACACACACTCACTAAAACAACACAATCAGACACACAATCAGATGCACACACACACTCTCTCGAACACACAGTAACACACAATCAGACACACACACTCACTAAAACAACACAATCAGAAATACAATCAGATGCACACACACACTCTCTCTAACACACAGTAATACACAATCAGAAACACACACTCACTAAAACAACACAATCAGACACACAATCAGATGCACACACACACTCACTCTAACACACAGTAATACACAATCAGACACACACACTCACTAAAACAACACAATCAGAAATACAATCAGATGCACACACACACTCTCTCGAACACACAGTAATACACAATCAGACACACACACACACTAAAACAACACAATCAGACACACAATCAGATGAACACACACACACTCTCTAACACACAGTAATACACAATCAGACACACACTCACTAAAACAACACAATCAGACACACAATCAGATACACACACATACTCTCTCTAACACACAGTAATACACAATCAGATGCACACAAACACACTCTCTCTAACACACAGTAATACACAATCAGACACACACACTCACTAAAACAACACAATCAGACACACAATCAGATGCACACACACACTCTCTCGAACACACAGTAACACACAATCAGACACACACACTCACTAAAACAACACAATCAGACACACAATCAGATGCACACACACACTCTCTCTAACACACAGTAACACACAATCAGAAACACACACTCACTAAAACAACACAATCAGACACACAATCAGATGCACACACACACTCACTCTAACACACAGTAATACACAATCAGACACACACACTCACTAAAACAACACAATCAGACACACAATCAGATGAACACACACACTCTCTCTAATACACAGTAACACACAATCAGACACACACACTCACTAAAACAACACAATCAGACACACAATCAGATGAACACACACACTCTCTCTAACACACAGTAATACACAATCAGACACACACTCACTAAAACAACACAATCAGACACACAATCAGATGAACACACACACTCTCTCTAACACACAGTAATACACAATCAGATGCACACAAACACACTCTCTCTAACACACAGTAATACACAATCAGACACACACACTCACTAAAACAACACAATCAGACACACAATCAGATGCACACACACACTCTCTCTAACACACAGTAATGCACAACCAGACACACACACTCACTAAAACAACACAATCAGGCACACAATCAGATGCACACACACACACTCTCTCTAACACACAGTAATACACAATCAGACACACACACTCACTAAAACAACACAATCAGAAACACAATCAGATGCACACACACACACTTTCTCTAACACACAGTAATACACAATCAGACACACACACTCACTAAAACAACACAATCAGGCACACAATCAGATGAACACACACACTCTCTCTAACACACAGTAATACACAATCAGACACACACACTCACAAAAACAACACAATCAGACACACAATCAGATACACACACACACTCTGTCTAACACACAGTAATACACAATCAGACACACACTCACTAAAACAACACAATCAGACACACAATCAGATGAACACACACACACTCACTAACACACAGTAACACACAATCAGATGCACACACACACACTCTCTAACACACAGTAATACACAATCAGACACACACACTCTAAAACAACACAATCAAACATACAATCAGATGCACACACACACTCTCTCTAACACACAGTAATACACAATCAGACACACACACTCACTAAAACAACACAATCAGACACACAATCAGATACACACACACACTCTGTCTAACACACAGTAATACACAAACAGACACACACTCACTAAAACAACACAATCAGACACACAATCAGATGAACACACACACACTCTCTCTAACACACATTAATACACAATCAGACACACACACTCACTAAAACAACACAATCAGACACACAATCAGATGCACACACACACTCTCTCTAACACACAGTAATACACAATCAGACACACACACTCACTAAAACAACACAATCAGACACACAATCAGATGCACACACACACTCTCTCTAACACACAGTAATACACAATCAGACACACACACTCACTAAAACAACACAATCAGAAATACAATCAGATGCACACACACACTCTCTCTAACACACAGTAATACACAATCAGACACACACACTCACTAAAACAACACAATCAGGCACACAATCAGATGAACACACACACTCTCTCTAACACACAGTAATACACAATCAGACACACACACTCACTAAAACAACACAATCAGACACACAATCAGATACACACACACACTCTGTCTAACACACAGTAATACACAAACAGACACACACTCACTAAAACAACACAATCAGACACACAATCAGATGAACACACACACACTCACTAACACACAGTAACACACAATCAGATGCACACACACACTCTCTAACACACAGTAATACACAATCAGACACACACACTCTAAAACAACACAATCAAACATACAATCAGATGCACACACACTCTCTCTCTAACACAAAGTAATACACAATCAGACACACACACTCACTAAAACAACACAATCAGACACACAATCAGATACACACACACACTCTGTCTAACACACAGTAATACACAATCAGACACACACTCACTAAAACAACACAATCAGACACACAATTAGATGCACACACACACTCTCTCGAACACACAGTAATACACAATCAGACACACACACTCACTAAAACAACACAATCAGACACACAATCAGATGCACACACACACTCTCTCGAACACACAGTAACACACAATCAGACACACACACTCACTAAAACAACACAATCAGACACACAATCAGATGCACACACACACTCTGTCTAACACACAGTAACACACAATCAGAAACACACACACACTAAAACAACACAATCAGACACACAATCAGATGCACACACACACACTCTCTAACACACAGTAATACACAATCAGACACACACACTCACTAAAACAACACAATCAGACACACAATCAGATGCACACACACACTCACTCTAACACACAGTAATACACAATCAGACACACACACTCACTAAAACAACACAATCAGAAAAACAATCAGATGCACACACACACTCTCTCGAACACACAGTAATACACAATCAGACACACACACACACTAAAACAACACAATCAGACACACAATCAGATGAACACACACACTCTCTCTAACACACAGTAACACACAGTAACACACAATCAGACACACACACTCACTAAAACAACACAATCAGACACACAATCAGATGAACACACACACTCTCTCTAACACACAGTAATACACAATCAGACACACACTCACTAAAACAACACAATCAGACACACAATCAGATGAACACACACACTCTCTTTAACACACAGTAATACACAATCAGATGCACACAAACACACTCTCTCTAACACACAGTAATACACAATCAGACACACACACTCACTAAAACAACACAATCAGACACACAATCAGATGCACACACACACTCTCTCGAACACACAGTAACACACAATCAGACACACACACTCACTAAAACAACACAATCAGACACACAATCAGATGCACACACACACTCTCTCTAACACACAGTAACACACAATCAGAAACACACACTCACTAAAACAACACAATCAGACACACAATCAGATGCACACACACACTCACTCTAACACACAGTAATACACAATCAGACACACACACTCACTAAAACAACACAATCAGACACACAATCAGATGAACACACACACTCTCTCTAACACACAGTAACACACAATCAGACACACACACTCACTAAAACAACACAATCAGACACACAATCAGATGAACACACACACTCTCTCTAACACACAGTAATACACAATCAGACACACACTCACTAAAACAACACAATCAGACACACAATCAGATGAACACACACACTCTCTCTAACACACAGTAATACACAATCAGATGCACACAAACACACTCTCTCTAACACACAGTAATACACAATCAGACACACACACTCACTAAAACAACACAATCAGACACACAATCAGATGCACACACACACTCTGTCTAACACACAGTAACGCACAACCAGACACACACACTCACTAAAACAACACAATCAGGCACACAATCAGATGCACACACACACACTCTCTCTAACACACAGTAATACACAATCAGACACACACACTCACTAAAACAACACAATCAGAAACACAATCAGATGCACACACACACACTTTCTCTAACACACAGTAATACACAATCAGACACACACACTCACTAAAACAACACAATCAGACACACAATCAGATACACACACACACTCTGTCTAACACACAGTAATACACAAACAGACACACACTCACTAAAACAACACAATCAGACACACAATCAGATGAACACACACACACTCTCTCTAACACACAGTAATACACAATCAGACACACACACTCACTAAAACAACACAATCAGACACACAATCAGATGCACACACACACTCTCTCTAACACACAGTAATACACAATCAGACACACACACTCACTAAAACAACACAATCAGACACACAATCAGATGCACACACACACTCTCTCTAACACACAGTAATACACAATCAGACACACACACTCACTAAAACAACACAATCAGAAATACAATCAGATGCACACACACACTCTCTCTAACACACAGTAATACACAATCAGACACACACACTCACTAAAACAACACAATCAGGCACACAATCAGATGAACACACACACTCTCTAACACACAGTAATACACAATCAGACACACACACTCACTAAAACAACACAATCAGACACACAATCAGATACACACACACACTCTGTCTAACACACAGTAATACACAAACAGACACACACTCACTAAAACAACACAATCAGACACACAATCAGATGAACACACACACACTCACTAACACACAGTAACACACAATCAGATGCACACACACACTCTCTAACACACAGTAATACACAATCAGACACACACACTCTAAAACAACACAATCAAACATACAATCAGATGCACACACACACTCTCTCTAACACAAAGTAATACACAATCAGACACACACACTCACTAAAACAACACAATCAGACACACAATCAGATACACACACACACTCTGTCTAACACACAGTAATACACAATCAGACACACACTCACTAAAACAACACAATCAGACACACAATTAGATGCACACACACACTCTCTCGAACACACAGTAATACACAATCAGACACACACACTCACTAAAACAACACAATCAGACACACAATCAGATGCACACACACACTCTCTCGAACACACAGTAACACACAATCAGACACACACACTCACTAAAACAACACAATCAGACACACAATCAGATGCACACACACACTCTGTCTAACACACAGTAACACACAATCAGAAACACACACACACTAAAACAACACAATCAGACACACAATCAGATGCACACACACACACTCTCTAACACACAGTAATACACAATCAGACACACACACTCACTAAAACAACACAATCAGACACACAATCAGATGCACACACACACTCACTCTAACACACAGTAATACACAATCAGACACACACACTCACTAAAACAACACAATCAGAAAAACAATCAGATGCACACACACACTCTCTCGAACACACAGTAATACACAATCAGACACACACACACACTAAAACAACACAATCAGACACACAATCAGATGAACACACACACTCTCTCTAACACACAGTAACACACAGTAACACACAATCAGACACACACACTCACTAAAACAACACAATCAGACACACAATCAGATGAACACACACACTCTCTCTAACACACAGTAATACACAATCAGACACACACTCACTAAAACAACACAATCAGACACACAATCAGATGAACACACACACTCTCTTTAACACACAGTAATACACAATCAGATGCACACAAACACACTCTCTCTAACACACAGTAATACACAATCAGACACACACACTCACTAAAACAACACAATCAGACACACAATCAGATGCACACACACACTCTCTCGAACACACAGTAACACACAATCAGACACACACACTCACTAAAACAACACAATCAGACACACAATCAGATGCACACACACACTCTCTCTAACACACAGTAACACACAATCAGAAACACACACTCACTAAAACAACACAATCAGACACACAATCAGATGCACACACACACTCACTCTAACACACAGTAATACACAATCAGACACACACACTCACTAAAACAACACAATCAGACACACAATCAGATGAACACACACACTCTCTCTAACACACAGTAACACACAATCAGACACACACACTCACTAAAACAACACAATCAGACACACAATCAGATGAACACACACACTCTCTCTAACACACAGTAATACACAATCAGACACACACTCACTAAAACAACACAATCAGACACACAATCAGATGAACACACACACTCTCTCTAACACACAGTAATACACAATCAGATGCACACAAACACACTCTCTCTAACACACAGTAATACACAATCAGACACACACACTCACTAAAACAACACAATCAGACACACAATCAGATGCACACACACACTCTGTCTAACACACAGTAATGCACAACCAGACACACACACTCACTAAAACAACACAATCAGGCACACAATCAGATGCACACACACACACTCTCTCTAACACACAGTAATACACAATCAGACACACACACTCACTAAAACAACACAATCAGAAACACAATCAGATGCACACACACACACTTTCTCTAACACACAGTAATACACAATCAGACACACACACTCACTAAAACAACACAATCAGGCACACAATCAGATGAACACACACACTCTCTCTAACACACAGTAATACACAATCAGACACACACACTCACTAAAACAACACAATCAGACACACAATCAGATACACACACACACTCTGTCTAACACACAGTAATACACAAACAGACACACACTCACTAAAACAACACAATCAGACACACAATCAGATGAACACACACACACTCACTAACACACAGTAACACACAATCAGATGCACACACACACACTCTCTAACACACAGTAATACACAATCAGACACACACACTCTAAAACAACACAATCAAACATACAATCAGATGCACACACACACTCTCTCTAACACACAGTAATACACAATCAGACACACACACTCACTAAAACAACACAATCAGACACACAATCAGATACACACACACACTCTGTCTAACACACAGTAATACACAAACAGACACACACTCACTAAAACAACACAATCAGACACACAATCAGATGAACACACACACACTCTCTCTAACACACAGTAATACACAATCAGACACACACACTCACTAAAACAACACAATCAGACACACAATCAGATGCACACACACACTCTCTCTAACACACAGTAATACACAATCAGACACACACACTCACTAAAACAACACAATCAGACACACAATCAGATGCACACACACACTCTCTCTAACACACAGTAATACACAATCAGACACACACACTCACTAAAACAACACAATCAGAAATACAATCAGATGCACACACACACTCTCTCTAACACACAGTAATACACAATCAGACACACACACTCACTAAAACAACACAATCAGGCACACAATCAGATGAACACACACACTCTCTCTAACACACAGTAATACACAATCAGACACACACACTCACTAAAACAACACAATCAGACACACAATCAGATACACACACACACTCTGTCTAACACACAGTAATACACAAACAGACACACACTCACTAAAACAACACAATCAGACACACAATCAGATGAACACACACACACTCACTAACACACAGTAACACACAATCAGATGCACACACACACACTCTCTAACACACAGTAATACACAATCAGACACACACACTCTAAAACAACACAATCAAACATACAATCAGATGCACACACACACTCTCTCTAACACAAAGTAATACACAATCAGACACACACACTCACTAAAACAACACAATCAGACACACAATCAGATACACACACACACTCTGTCTAACACACAGTAATACACAAACAGACACACACTCACTAAAACAACACAATCAGACACACAATCAGATGAACACACACACACTCTCTCTAACACACAGTAATACACAATCAGACACACACACTCACTAAAACAACACAATCAGACACACAATCAGATGCACACACACACTCTCTCTAACACACAGTAATACACAATCAGACACACACACTCACTAAAACAACACAATCAGACACACAATCAGATGCACACACACACTCTCTCTAACACACAGTAATACACAATCAGACACACACACTCACTAAAACAACACAATCAGAAATACAATCAGATGCACACACACACTCTCTCTAACACACAGTAATACACAATCAGACACACACACTCACTAAAACAACACAATCAGGCACACAATTAGATGCACACACACACTCTCTCTAACACACAGTAATACACAATCAGACACACACACTCACTAAAACAACACAATCAGACACACAATCAGATGCACACACACACTCTCTCTAACACACAGTAACACACAATCAGACACACACACTCACTAAAACAACACAATCAGACACACAATCAGATGCACACACACACTCTCTCTAACACACAGTAACACACAATCAGACACACACACTCACTAAAACAACACAATCAGACACACAATCAGATGCACACACACACACTCTGTCTAACACACAGTAACACACAATCAGACACACACACTCACTAAAACAACACAATCAGACACACAATCAGATGCACACACACACTCTCTCTAACACACAGTAATACACAATCAGACACACACACTCACTAAAACAACACAATCAGACACACAATCAGATGCACACACACACTCTCTCTAACACACAGTAACACACAATCAGACACACACACTCACTAAAACAACACAATCAGACACACAATCAGATGCACACACACACTCTCTCTAACACACAGTAACACACAAACAGACACACACTCACTAAAAAAACACAATCAGACACACAATCAGATGAACACACACACACTCACTAACACACAGTAACACACAATCAGATGCACACACACACACTCTCTAACACACAGTAATACACAATCAGACACACACACTCTAAAACAACACAATCAAACATACAATCAGATGCACACACACACTCTCTCTAACACACAGTAATACACAATCAGACACACACACTCACTAAAACAACACAATCAGACACACAATCAGATACACACACACACTCTGTCTAACACACAGTAATACACAAACAGACACACACTCACTAAAACAACACAATCAGACACACAATCAGATGAACACACACACACTCACTAACACACAGTAACACACAATCAGATGCACACACACACACTCTCTAACACACAGTAATACACAATCAGACACACACACTCACTAAAACAACACAATCAGAAACACAATCAGATGCACACACACACACTTTCTCTAACACACAGTAATACACAATCAGACACACACACTCACTAAAACAACACAATCAGACACACAATCAGATACACACACACACTCTGTCTAACACACAGTAATACACAAACAGACACACACTCACTAAAACAACACAATCAGACACACAATCAGATGAACACACACACACTCACTAACACACAGTAACACACAATCAGATGCACACACACACACTCTCTAACACACAGTAATACACAATCAGACACACACACTCTAAAACAACACAATCAAACATACAATCAGATGCACACACACACTCTCTCTAACACACAGTAATACACAATCAGACACACACACTCACTAAAACAACACAATCAGACACACAATCAGATACACACACACACTCTGTCTATTACACAGTAATACACAAACAGACACACACTCACTAAAACAACACAATCAGACACACAATCAGATGAACACACACACACTCTCTCTAACACACAGTAATACACAATCAGACACACACACTCACTAAAACAACACAGTCAGACACACAATCAGATGCACACACACACTCTCTCCAACACACAGTAATACACAATCAGACACACACACTCACTAAAACAACACAATCAGACACACAATCAGATGCACACACACACACTCTCTCTAACACACAGTAATACACAATCAGACACACACTCACTAAAACAACACAATCAGACACACAATTAGATGCACACACACACTCTCTCTAACACACAGTAATACACAATCAGACACACACTCACTAAAACAACACAATCAGACACACAATCAGATGCACACACACACTCTCTCCAACACACAGTAATACACAATCAGACACACACTCACTAAAACAACACAATCAGAAATACAATCAGATGCACACACACACACTCTCTCTAACACACAGTAATACACAATCAGACACACACTCACTAAAACAACACAATTAGACACACAATCAGATGCACACACACACACTCTCTCTAACACACAGTAATACACAATCAGACACACACTCACTAAAACAACACAATCAGACACACAATTAGATGCACACACACACTCTCTCTAACACACAGTAATACACAATCAGACACACACACTCACTAAAACAACACAATCAGACACACAATCAGATGCACACACACACTCTCTCGAACACACAGTAATACACAATCATACACACACACTCACTAAAACAACACAATCAGACACACAATCAGATGCACACACACACTCTCTCTAACACACAGAAATACACAATCAAACACACACACTCACTAAAACAACACAATCAGACACACAATCAGATGCACACACACACTCTCTCGAACACACAGTAACACACAATCAGACACACACACTCACTAAAACAACACAATCAGAAATACAATCAGATGCACACACACACTCTCTCTAACACACAGTAATACACAATCAGAAACACACACTCACTAAAACAACACAATCAGACACACAATCAGATGCACACACACACTCACTCTAACACACAGTAATACACAATCAGACACACACACTCACTAAAACAACACAATCAGAAATACAATCAGATGCACACACACACTCTCTCGAACACACAGTAATACACAATCAGACACACACACACACTAAAACAACACAATCAGACACACAATCAGATGAACACACACACTCTCTCTAACACACAGTAACACACAGTAACACACAATCAGACACACACACTCACTAAAACAACACAATCAGACACACAATCAGATGAACACACACACTCTCTCTAACACACAGTAATACACAATCAGACACACACTCACTAAAACAACACAATCAGACACACAATCAGATACACACACACACTCTCTCTAACACACAGTAATACACAATCAGATGCACACAAACACACTCTCTCTAACACACAGTAATACACAATCAGACACACACACTCACTAAAACAACACAATCAGACACACAATCAGATGCACACACACACTCTCTCGAACACACAGTAACACACAATCAGACACACACACTCACTAAAACAACACAATCAGACACACAATCAGATGCACACACACACTCTCTCTAACACACAGTAACACACAATCAGAAACACACACTCACTAAAACAACACAATCAGACACACAATCAGATGCACACACACACTCACTCTAACACACAGTAATACACAATCAGACACACACACTCACTAAAACAACACAATCAGACACACAATCAGATGAACACACACACTCTCTCTAACACACAGTAACACACAATCAGACACACACACTCACTAAAACAACACAATCAGACACACAATCAGATGAACACACACACTCTCTCTAACACACAGTAATACACAATCAGACACACACTCACTAAAACAACACAATCAGACACACAATCAGATGAACACACACACTCTCTCTAACACACAGTAATACACAATCAGATGCACACAAACACACTCTCTCTAACACACAGTAATACACAATCAGACACACACACTCACTAAAACAACACAATCAGACACACAATCAGATGCACACACACACTCTCTCTAACACACAGTAATGCACAACCAGACACACACACTCACTAAAACAACACAATCAGGCACACAATCAGATGCACACACACACACTCTCTCTAACACACAGTAATACACAATCAGACACACACACTCACTAAAACAACACAATCAGAAACACAATCAGATGCAGACACACACACTTTCTCTAACACACAGTAATACACAATCAGACACACACACTCACTAAAACAACACAATCAGGCACACAATCAGATGAACACACACACTCTCTCTAACACACAGTAATACACAATCAGACACACACACTCACTAAAACAACACAATCAGACACACAATCAGATACACACACACACTCTGTCTAACACACAGTAATACACAAACAGACACACACTCACTAAAACAACACAATCAGACACACAATCAGATGAACACACACACACTCACTAACACACAGTAACACACAATCAGATGCACACACACACACTCTCTAACACACAGTAATACACAATCAGACACACACACTCTAAAACAACACAATCAAACATACAATCAGATGCACACACACACTCTCTCTAACACACAGTAATACACAATCAGACACACACACTCACTAAAACAACACAATCAGACACACAATCAGATACACACACACACTCTGTCTAACACACAGTAATACACAAACAGACACACACTCACTAAAACAACACAATCAGACACACAATCAGATGAACACACACACACTCTCTCTAACACAAAGTAATACACAATCAGACACACACACTCACTAAAACAACACAATCAGACACACAATCAGATGCACACACACACTCTCTCTAACACACAGTAATACACAATCAGACACACACTCACTAAAACAACACAATCAGACACACAATCAGATGAACACACACACACTCTCTAACACACAGTAATACACAATCAGATGCACACAAACACACTCTCTCTAACACACAGTAATACACAATCAGACACACACACTCACTAAAACAACACAATCAGACACACAATGAGATGCACACACACACTCTCTCTAACACACAGTAATGCACAACCAGACACACACACTCACTAAAACAACACAATCAGGCACACAATCAGATGCACACACACACACTCTCTCTAACACACAGTAATACACAATCAGACACACACACTCACTAAAACAACACAATCAGAAACACAATCAGATGCACACACACACACTTTCTCTAACACACAGTAATACACAATCAGACACACACACTCACTAAAACAACACAATCAGGCACACAATCAGATGAACACACACACTCTCTCTAACACACAGTAATACACAATCAGACACACACACTCACTAAAACAACACAATCAGACACACAATCAGATACACACACACACTCTGTCTAACACACAGTAATACACAAACAGACACACACTCACTAAAACAACACAATCAGACACACAATCAGATGAACACACACACACTCACTAACACACAGTAACACACAATCAGATGCACACACACACACTCTCTAACACACAGTAATACACAATCAGACACACACACTCTAAAACAACACAATCAAACATACAATCAGATGCACACACACACTCTCTCTAACACACAGTAATACACAATCAGACACACACACTCACTAAAACAACACAATCAGACACACAATTAGATGCACACACACACTCTCTCTAACACACAGTAATACACAATCAGACACACACACTCACTAAAACAACACAATCAGACACACAATCAGATGCACACACACACTCTCTCGAACACACAGTAATACACAATCATACACACACACTCACTAAAACAACAC
>NW_027142108.1:300000-385979 GCF_036365525.1 Heterodontus francisci | reverse complement strand
TCTCCCCATCTCCCCACCCGTCCTCCCGTCATCATTACCCTCCCCCTCCTCCTCCCTCCCCTCCCTCCCCCTCTACATTCCCCTCCACCTACCCCTCCCTCCCCTCATCATTCCCCTCCACCAACCACACCTCCCCTCTTAATTCCCCTCCACCACCCCTCCCACCCCTCTTCATTCCCCTCCAGCACCCCCTCCCTCCCCCTCTTCATTCTTCACCACCTCCCCCTCCCTCCCCCTCTTCATTCCCCTCCACCACCCCCTCCCACCACCTCTTCATTCCACTCCACCACCCACTCCCTCCTCCTCTTCATTCCACTCCACCAGCCCCTCCCTCCCCCTCTTCATTCCCCTCCACGTCCCCATCCCTCCCCCTCATCATTCCCATCCGCCATCCCTCGCTCCGCCTTTTCATTCCCCTCCACCACCCCCTCCCACCCCTCTTCATTCCCCTCCACCACCCCCTCCCTCCCCCTCTTCATTCTTCACCACTTCCCCCTCCCTCCCCCTCTTCATTCCGCTGTACCACCCCCTCCCTTCCCTCTTCATTCCATTCCCCCCTCCCCCTATTCAATCCCCTCCACCATCCCCTCCCTCCCCCTCTTCATTCGTCACCACCTCCCCCTCCCTCCCCTCTTCATTCACCTCCCCTCCTCCTCCCAACCCCTCTTCATTCCCGTCCACCTGCCCTCCCTCCCCTCTTCATTCCCCTCCAACAAACTCTCCCTCCTCCACTTCATTACACTCCACCACCCCCACCCTCCCCCTCTTCATTCCCCTCCACCTCCCACTCCCTCCCCCTCTTCATTCCCCTCCACCTCCCACTCCCTCCCCCTCGTCATTCCCCTCCACCTCCCACTCCCTCCCCCTCTTCATTCCCCTCCACCTCCCACTCCCCCACTCCCACTTTCATTCCCCTCTGACACCCCCTCCCTCCCCCTCTTCATTCGTCACTACCTCCCCCTCCCTCCCCTTCTTCATTCTCCTCCACCTCCCCCGCCCTCCACAACTTCATTCCCATACACCTCCCCTACCCTCCACCTCCCCCTCCCTACCCCTCTTCATACCCCTCAACCACCCCACCCTCCCCCTCTTCATTCCCCTCCACCTCCCCCGCCCTCCACAACTTCATTCCCATACACCTCCCCTACCCTCCACCTCCCCCTCCCTCCCCCTCTTCATTCCCCTCCACCTCCCCCTCCCCCTCCCTCCCCCTCTTCATTCCCATCCACCACCCCATCCCGCCCCCCTTTTCATTCCCATCCACAACCCCCTCCCTCCCCCTCTTCATTACACTCTACCTCCCCCTCCCTCCCCCCCTTCATTCCCATCCACCACCCCATCCCGCCCCTTCTTCATTCCCCTCTGACACCCCCTCCCGCCCCCTCTTCATTCATCACTACCTCCCCCTCCCTCCCCTCTTCTTTCCCCTCCACCTGCCCCCTCCCTCCCCATCTTCATACCCCTCCACCTCCCCCTCCCTCCCCCTCTTCATTCCCCTCCACCTCCCCCTCCCTCCCCCTCTTCATTCCCCTCCACCTCCCCCTCCCTCCCCCTCTTCTTTCCCCTCCACCTGCCCCTCCTCCCCATCTTCATACCCCTCCACCTGCCCCTCCCTCCCCTCTTCATTCCCCTCCACCTCCCCCTCCCTCCCCTCTTCATTCCCCTCCACCACCCCTCCTTTCCCCCCTTCATTCCCATCCACCACCCCCTCCCACCCCTCTAAATTCCCCTCCACCACCCCTCCCTCCCCCTCTTCATTCTTCACCACCTCCCCCTCCCTCCGCCTCTTCATTCCCCTCTCCCACCCCGTCCTCCCGTCATCATTACCCTCCCCCTCCTCCTCCCTCCCCCTCTACATTCCCCTCCACCTACCCCTCCCTCCCCTCATCATTCCCCTCCACCAACCACACCCTCCCCTCTTAATTCCCCTCCACCTCCCCCTCCCACCCCCTCTTCATTCCCCTCCACCTCCCCCTCCCTCCCCTCTTCATTACACTCCACGGCCACCTTCCTCCCCCTCTTCATTCCCCTCCACCGCCCCCTCCCACCACCTCTTCATTCCACTCCACCACCCACTCCCTCCTCCTCTTCATTCCACTCCACCAGCCCCTCCCTCCCCCTCTTCATTCCCCTCCACGTCCCCATCCCTCCCCCTCATCATTCCCATCCGCCATCCCCTCCCTCCGCCTTTTCATTCCCCTCCACCACCCCCTCCCACCCCTCTTCATTCCCCTCCACCACCCCCCCCCCTCCCCCCTTCATTCTTCACCACTTCCCCCTCCCTCCCCCTCTTCATTCCCCTGTACCACACCCTCCCTTCCCTCTTCATTCCATTCCCCCCTCCCCCTATTCAATCCCCTCCACCATCCCCTCCCTCCCCCTCTTCATTCGTCACCACCTCCCCCTCCCTCCCCTCTTCATTCACCTCCCCTCCTCCTCCCAACCCCTCTTCATTCCCGTCCACCTGCCCTCCCTCCCCTCTTCATTCCCCTCCAACAAACTCTCCCTCCCCACTTCATTACACTCCACCACCCCCTCCCTCCCCCTCTTCATTCCACTCCACCACCCCCTCCCCCTCCCTCCCCCTCTTCATTCCCCTAAACATCCGCCTCCCTCCCCCTCTTCATTCCCCTCCACCACCCCCTCCCACCCCTCTTCATTCCCCTCCAGCACCCCCTCCCCCCCCTCTTCATTCTTCACCACCTCCCCCTCCCTCCCCCTCTTCATTCACCCTGTACCACCCCCTCCCTTCCCTCTTCATTCCATTCCCCCCTCCCCTATTCAATCCCCTCCACCATCCCCTCCCTCCCCCTCTTCATTCGTCACCACCTCTCCCTCCCTTCCCCTTTTCATTCACCTCCCCTCCTCCTCCCTACCCCTCTTCATTCCCCTCCACCTACCCCTCCCTCCCCTCTTCATTCCCCTCCAACAAACTCTCCCTCCCCCTCTTCATTACACTCCACCACCCCCTCCCTCCCCTCTTCATTCCACTCCACCACCCCCTCCCCCTCCCTCCCCCTCTTCATTCCCCTAAACATCCACCTCCCTCCCCCTCTTCATTCCCCTCCACCACCCACTCCCTCCCCCTCTTCATTCCACTCCACCCCCCTCCCCCTATTCAATCCCCTCCACCTCCCCCTCCCTCCCCCTCTTCATTCACCTCCCCTCCTCCTCCCAACCCCTCTTCATTCCCCTCCACCACCCCCTCCCTCCCCCTCCCTCCCCTCCTCCTCCCTCCCACTCTTCTTTCACCTCCACCTACTCCCTCCCTCCCCCTCTTCATTCCACTCCACCACCCCCTCCTCCCCCTCTTCATTCCCCTCCCCTTCCCCGTACCACCCCCCTCTTCATTCCCCTCCACCACCCCCTCCCACCCCTCTTCATTCCCCTCCACCACCCCTCCCTCCCCCTCTTCATTCTTCACCACCTCCCCCACCCTCCCCCTCTTCATTCCCCTGTACCACCCCCTCCCTTCCCTCTTCATTCCATCCCCCCCTCCCCCTATTCAATCCCCTCCACCATCCCCTCCCTCCCCCTCTTCATTCGTCACCACCTCCCCCTCCCTCCCCCTCTTCATTCACCTCCCCTCCTCCTCCCAACCCCTCTTCATTCCCCTCCACCTACCCCTCCCTCCCCTGTTCATTCCCCTCCAACAAACTCTCCCTCCCCTCTTCATTACACTCCACCACCTCCTCCCTCCCCTCTTCATTCCCCTCCACCACCCACTCCCTCCCCCTCTTCATTCCACTCCACCCCCCTCCCCTATTCAATCCCTCCACCATCCCCTCCCTCCCCCACTTCATCGTCACCACCTCCCCCCTCCCTCCCCCTCTTCATTCACCTCCCCTCCTCCTCCCAACCCCTCTTCATTCCCCTCCACCACCCCCTCCCTCCCCCTCCCTCCCCCCTCCTCCCCCCCCCACCCCCTCCCCTCCCTCCCCCCCCCTCCCCCCCCTCCCCCCTTCCCATCCCCTCCCCCCCCACCCCCCCCTCCCCCCCTCCTCCTCCCCCCCCCCCCCCCTCCCCCTCCCCCCCCTCCCTCCCCACCCCCCCCCCTCCCCTCCCCCCCTCCCTCTCCCCTCCCCCCCCCCTCCCCTCCCCCCTCCCTCCCCCCTCCCCCTCCCCCCTCCTCCCCTCCCCACCTCCCCTCCCTCCCCCTCTCCCTTCCCGCCTCCTCCCCCCCCCCTCCCCCTCTCCCCCCCCCTCCTCCCCTCCCCACCCCCTCCATCCCCCCCCCGCCCCTCCCTCCCTCTCCTCCCCCTCCCCCTCCCTCCCCCTACTTCCTCCCCTCCCCCCCCTCCCTCCCCCCCTCTCCTTCCCTCCCCCTCCCCTCCCCCTCCCCCTCCCTCCTTCCCCTCCCTCCACCTCCCCTCCCTCCCCCCCCTCCCCCCTTCCCTCCACCCCCTCCCCCCCCCTCCCCTCCCTCCCCCCACCCCCCTCCACCCCCCCCCTCCCGCCCCCTCCCCCCCCCCTCTTCCCTCTCCCCCCTCGCCTCCGCCCCTCCCTCCCCCCCCTCTCCTCCCTCCCCCCCCCCTCCCTCCCCTCCTCCATCCCCCTCCCCAGCACCCCCTCCCCCCCCTCCCCTCCCCTCCCCCACCCCTCCCCCACCCTCCCCTCCCCTTCCCCCCTCTCCCGCCCCTCCCCCCTCCTCCCCCTCCCCCCCCCTCCCCTCCCCCCCCCTCCCCCCTCCCCTCCCTCCCCTCCTCCTTCCCTCCCCCCCTCCTCCCCCCCCTCCCCCTCCTTCCCCCCCCACCCCTCCCCCCCTCCCTCACCCCCCCTCCCCCTCCCCTCCCCCCCTCCCCTCCCCCCACTCTCCCCCCCCTCCCCTCCCTCCTCCTTCCCCCTCCCCCCCCCCCTCCCTCCCCCTCTCCTTCCCCTCCCCACCCCCCCCCCTCACCCTCCCCCTCCCCTTCCTCCCACCTCCCTCCCTCCCCCCCCTCCCCCCCCACTCCCCCTCCCCTCCCCCCCTCTCCATCCCCCCTCCCCCCCCCTCCCCCCTCCCCCTCCCCCCCTCCCCTCCCCCCGCTCCTCCCCTCCCCCCTCCCCCTCCCCCCCCTCCCCCCCCCTCCTCCCCCCCCACCCCCTCCCCCCCCTCCTCCCCTCCCCTCCCCTCCCCCCCCTCTCCTCCCCCCCCCACCCCCCTCCCCCTCCCCCTCCACCTCCCCCTCCCCCCCCTCCCTCCCCCCTCCCCTCCTCCCCACCCCCTCCCCGCCCCTCCCCCTCCTTCATCCCCTCCCACCCCCCCCCTCCCCCCTCTCCTCCTCCCCCCCCCCCCTCCCCCTCCTCCCCCCCTCCCACCCCCTCCCCCCCCTCCCCCCCTCTTCCCCTCCCCTCCCCCCCCCCTCCCCTCCCCTCCCCCCCTCCCCCTCCCTCCCCCCTCCCCCTCCCTCCCCCCCCCCCCTCCTCCTCCCCCCTCCCCCCTCCCTCCCTCCCCACCCCCTCCCCCTCCCCTCCCCCCCTCCTCCTCCCCCTCCCCTCCCCCTCCCTCCCTCCACCCTCCTCCCTCCCCTCCCCCTCTCCCTCCCCTCCACCACCCCTCCCCCTCCCCCCTCATCCTCACCCCCCCCCCCCCCCCCTCCCCTCCTCCCCTCCCCTCCCCCCCCCTCCCCTCCCTCCCCTCCCCCCTCCCCCCTCCCCCCCTCCTTCGTCCCCCCTCCCCCTCCCTCCCCCTCTCCCTTCACCCCCCTCCCTCCCTCCCACCCCTCTTCATTCCCTCCCCCCCCCCCCTCCCCCTCCCCCCCTCCCCTCCCCTCCCTCCTCCCCCTCCCACTCTTCTTTCACCTCCACCTACTCCCTCCCTCCCCCTCTTCATTCCACTCCACCACCCCCTCCCTCCCCTCTTCATTCCCCTCCCCTTCCCCGTACCACCCCCTCTTCATTCCCCTCCACCATCCCCTCCCTCCCCCACTTCATTCTTCACCACCTCCCCCTCCTTCCCCTCTTCATTCCCCTCCCCCTCCTCCTCCCTCCCCCTCTTCATTCACCTCCACCTCCCCCTCCCTCCCCCTCTTCATTCCACTCCACCACCCCCACCCTCCCCTCTTCATTCCCCTCCCCCTCCCCGTACCTCCGCCTCTTCATTGCCCTCCACCAACCCCTCCCTCCCCCTCTTCATTCCCCTCCCCCTCCCTCCCACTCTTCATTCTCCTCCCCCTCCCTCCCACTCTTCATTCTCCTCCCCCTCTCTCTCCCTCTTCATTCTCCTCCCCCTCCTCCTCCCTCCCCATCTTCATTCACCTCCACCTACCCCTCCCTCCCCCTCTTCATTCCACTCCACCACCCCCTCCCTCCCCCTCTTCATTCCCATCCACCACCCTTTCCCTTCCCCGCTTCATTTGCCTCCCCCTCCCCATCCCTCCCCTTCTTCATTCCCCTCCCCCTCCCCCTCGCTCCCCCTCTTCATTCCCCTCCCCATCCCGCTCCCTCCACCTCTTCATTCCCATCCACCACCCCGTCCCTCCTCCTCCCTCCCACTCTTCATTCCACTACACCTCCCCCTCCCTCCCACTCTTCATTCGACTCCACCACCCCCTCCCACACCCTCTTCATTCCCAGCCACCTCGCCCTACCTCCCCCTCTTCATTCCCCTCCAACTCCCCCCACCCTCCCCCTTTTCATTCCCATCCACCTCCCCCTCCCACGCCCTCATCATTCCCCTCCCCCTCACTCCCCTCTTCATTCCCCTCCCCTGCCTTCCGCTCCTCATTCCCCTCCCCCTCCTCCTCCATCCCACTCTTCATTCACCTGAACCTACCCCTCCCTCCCCCTCCCCGTAGCTCCCCCTCTTCATTGCCCTCCACCAGCCCCTCCCTCCCCCTCTTCATACCCCCTCCACCATCCACTCCCTCCCCCACTTCATTCTTCACCACCTCCCCCTCCCTCCCCCTCTTCATTCCCCTCCCTCCCCCTCTTCATTCCACTCCACCACCCCCTCCCTCCCCTCTTCATTTCCCTCCCCTTCCGCGTACCACCCCCTCTTCATTCACCTCCACGTTACCCCTCCCTCCCCCTCTTCATTCCACTCCACCATCCCCTCCCTCCCCCACTTCAGTCTTCACCACCTGCCCCTCCCTCCCCCTCCCTCCCCCTCTTCATTCCCCTCCCCCCTCCTCCTCCCTACCACTCTTCATTCACCTCCACCTTCCCCCTCCCTCCCCTCTTCATTTCACTCCACCACCCCCTCCCTCCCCCCTCTTCATTCCCCTCCACCATCCCCTCCCTCCCCCTCTTCATTCCCCTCCCCCTCCCTCCCACTCTTCATTCCCCTCCCCCTCTCTCCCCCTCTTCATTCCCCTCCCCCTCCTCCTCCCTCCCCCTCTTCATTCCACTACACCACCCCCACCCTCCCCCTCTCATTCCCCTCCACCACCCTTTCCCTCCCCCTCTTCATTCGCCTCCCCCTCCCCCTCCCTCCCACTCTTCATTCCACGACACCACCCCCTCCATCCCCCTCTTTCTTCCACTCCACCTCCCCCTCCCTCCCCTTTTTCATTCCATCCACCTCCGCCGCCCTCGCCCTCTTCATACCCCTCCCCCTCCCTCCCTCCCCTCTTCATTCCCCTCCCCCTCCCACCCCCTCTTCATTCACCTCCGCCTACCCGTCCCTCCCCCTCTTCATTCCACTCCACCACCCACTCCCTCCCCCCTTCATTCCCCCTCCCCCTCCCCCTCCCCCCTCCCTCCCACTCTTCATTGCCCTCACACCAACCCCTCCCTCCCCCTCTTCATTCTTCACCACCTCCCCCTCCCTCCCACTCTTCATTCCCCTGTACCACCCCCTCCCTTCCCTCTTCATTCCACTCCCCCCTCCCCCCTATTCAATCCCCTCCACCATCCCCTCCCTCCCCCTCTTCATTCGTCACCACCTCCCCCTCCCTCCCCCTCTCATTCACCTCCCCTCCTCCTCCCAACCCCTCTTCATTCCCCTCCACCTACCCCTCCCTCCCCTCTTCATTCCCCTCCAACAAACTCTCCCTCCCCCTCATCATTACACTCCACCACCCCCTCCCTCCCCCTCTTCATTCCACTCCACCACCCCCTCCCCCTCCCTTCCCCTCTTCATTCCCCTAAACATCCGCCTCCCTCCCCCTCTTCATTCCCATCCACCACCCCCTCCCTCTCCCTCCCTCACACAATTCATTCCACTCCACCTCCCCCCCCTCCGCCTCTTCATTCCCCTCCACCACCCCCTCCCACCCCTCTTCATTCCCCTCCACCACCCCCTCCCTCCCCTCTTCATTCTTCACCATCTCCCCCTCCCTCCCCCTCTTCATTCCCCTGTACCACCCCCTCCCTTCCCTCTTCATTCCACTCCCCCCTCTTCATTCCCCTCCACCTACCCCTCCCTCCCCTCTTCATTCCCCTCCATCAAACTCTCCCTCCCCATCTTCATTACACTCCACCATCCCCCTCCCTCCCCCTCTCATTCCCCTAAACATCCGCCTCCCTCCCCCTCTTCATTCCCCTCCACCACCCCCTCCCTCCCCCTCTTCATTCCACTCCACCCCCCTCCCCCTATTCCATCCCCTCCACCATCCCCTCCCTCCCCCTCTTCATTCGTCACCACCTCCCCATCCATCCCCCTCTTCATTCACCTCCCCCTCCTCCTCCCAACCCCTCTTCATTCCCCTCCACCACCCCCTCCCTCCCCCTCCCTCCCCCTCCTCCTCCCTCCCACTCTTCTTTCACCTCCACCTACCCCCTCCTCCCCCTCTTCATTACACTCCACCACCCCCTCCCTCCCCCTCTTCAGTCCCCTCCCCTTCCCCGTACCACCCCCTCTTCATTCCCCTCCACCATCCCTCCCTCCCCCACTTCATTCTTCACCACCTCCCCCTCCTTCCCCTCTTCATTCCCCTCCCCCTCCTCCTCCCTCCCCCTCTTCATTCACCTCCACCTACCCCTCCCTCCCCCTCTTCATTCCACTCCACCACCCCCACCCTCCCCTCTTCATTCCCCTCCCCCTCCCCGTACCTCCGCCTCTTCATTGCCCTCCACCAACCCCTCCCTCCCCCTCTTCATTCCCCTCCCCCTCCCTCCCACTCTTCATTCTCCTCCCCTTCCCTCCCACTCTTCATTCTCCTCCCCCTCTCACCCCCTCTTCATTCCCCTCCCCCTCCTCCTCCCTCCCCTCTTCATTCACCTCCACCTACCCCTCCCTCCCCCTCTTCATTCCACTCCCCCTCCCTCCCACTCTTCATTCTCCTCCCCTTCCCTCCACTCTTCATTCTCCTCCCCCTCTCACCCCTCTTCATTCCCCTCCCCCTCCTCCTCCCTCCCCCTCTTCATTCACCTCCACCTACCCCTCCCACACCCTCTTCATTCCCAGCCACCTCTCCCCACCTCCCCCTCTTCATTCCCCTCCAACTCCCCCCACCCTCCCCTTTTCATTCCCATCCACCTCCCCCTCCACGCCCTCATCATTCCCCTCCCCCTCCCTCCCCTCTTGATTCCCCTCCCCCTGCCTTCCCCTCTTCATTCGCCTCCCCCTCCTCCTCCATCCACTCTTCATTCACCTGCACCTACCCCTCCCTCCCCCTCCCCCGTAGCTCCCCCTCTTCATTGCCCTCCACCAGCCCCTCCCTCCCCCTCTTCATACCCCTCCACTATCCACTCCCTCCCCCACTTCATTCTTCACCACCTCCCTCACCCTCCCCCTCCCTCCCCCTCTTCATTCCCCTCCCTGCCCCTCTTCATTCCACTCCACCAACCCCTCCCTCCCCTCTTCATTCCCCTCCCCTTCCCCGTACCACCCCCTCTTCATTCACCTCCACCTTACCCCTCCCTCCCCCTCTTCATTCCACTCCACCATCCCCTCCCTCCCCCACTTCATTCTTCACCACCTGCCCCTCCCTCCCCCTCCCTACCACTCTTCATTCACCTCCACCTTCCCCCTCCCTCCCCCTCTTCATTCCACTCCACCACCCCCTCCCTCCCCCTCTTCATTCCCCTGTACCACCCCCCTCCCTTCCCTCTTCATTCCACTCCCCCCTCCCCCTATTCAATCCCCTCCACCATCCCCTCCCTCCCCCTTTTCATTCGTCACCACCTCCCCCTCCCTCCCCTCTTCATTCACCTCCCCTCCTCCTCCCTTCCCCTCTTCATTCCCCTAAACATCCGCCTCCCTCCCCCTCTTCATTCCCTTCCACCACCCCCTCCCTCTCCCTCCCTCACACAATTCATTCCACTCCACCTCCCCCCCTCCGCCTCTTCATTCCCCTCCACCACCCCCTCCCACCCCTCTTCATTCCCCTCCACCACCCCCTCCCTCCCCCTCTTCATTCTTCACCATCTCCCCCTCCCTCCCCCTCTTCATTCCCCTGTACCACCCCCTCCCTTCCCTCTTCATTCCACTCCCCCCATTCAATCCTCTCCACCATCCCCTCCCTCCCCCTCTTCATTCGTCACCACCTCCCCCTCCCTCCCCCTCTTCATTCCCCTCCACCTACCCCTCCCTCCCCTCTTCATTCCCCTCCAACAAACTCTCCCTCCCCCTCTTCATTACACTCCACCATCCCATCCCTCCCCCTCTTCATTCCACTCCACCACCCCCTCCCCCTCCCTCCCCCTCTTCATTCCCCTAAACATCCGCCTCCCTCCCCCTCTTCATTCCCCTCCACCACCCTCTCCCTCCCCCTCTTCATCCCACTCCACCCCCTCCCCCTATTCAATCCCCTCCACCATCCCCTCCTCCCCCTCTTCATTCGTCACCACCACCCCCTCCATCCCCCTCTTCATTCACCTCCCCTCCTCCTCCCAACCCCTCTTCATTCCCCTCCACCACCCCCCTCCCTCCCCCTCCCTCCCCTCCTCCTCCCAACCCCTCTTCATTCCCCTCCACCACCCCCTCCCTCCCCCTCCCTCCCCCTCCTCCTCTCTCCCACTCTTCTTTCACCTCCACCTACCCCCTCCCTCCCCCTCTTCATTACACTCCACCACCCCCTCCCTCCCCCTCTTCAGTCCCCTCCCCTTCCCCGTACCACCCCCTCTTCATTCCCCTCCACCATCCCCTCCCTCCCCCACTTCATTCTTCACCACCTCCCCCTCCTTCCCCTCTTCATTCCCCTCCCCCTCATCCTCCCTCCCCCTCTTCATTCACCTCCACCTACCCCTCCCTCCCCCTCTTCATTCCACTCCACCACCCCCACCCTCCCCTCTTCATTCCCCTCCCCCTCCCCGTACCTCCGCCTCTTCATTGCCCTCCACCAACCCCTCCCTCCCCCTCTTCATTCCCCTCCCCCTCACTCCCACTCCATTCTCCTCCCCTTCCCTCCCACTCTTCATTCTCCTCCCCCTCTCTCCCCCTCTTCATTCCCCTCCCCCTCCTCCTCCCTCCCCCTCTTCATTCACCTCCACCTACCCCTCCCTCCCCCTCTTCATTCCACTCCACCACACCCTCCCTCCCCCTCTTCATTCCCATCCACCACACTTTCCCTTCCCCCGCTTCATTCGCCTCCCCCTCCCACTCGCTCCCCCCTCTTCATTCCCCTCCCCTCCCGCTCGCTCCCCCTCTTCATTCCCCTCCCCATCCCGCTCCCTCCACCTCTTCATTCCCATCCACCTCCCCCTCCCACGCCCTCATCATTCGCCTCCCCCTCCCTCCCCTCTTGATTCCCCACCCCTGCCTTCCCCTCTTCATTCGCCTCCCCCTCCTCCTCCATCCCCCTCTTCATTCACCTGCACCTACCCTCCCTCCCCCTCCCCGTAGCTCCCCCTCTTCATTGCCCTCCACCAGCCCCTCCCTCCCCCTCTTCATACCCCTCCACTATCCACTCCCTCCCCCACTTCATTCTTCACCACCTCCCTCACCCTCCCCCTCCCTCCCCCTCTTCATTCCCCTCCCTGCCCCTCTTCATTCCACTCCACCAACCCCTCCCTCCCCTCTTCATTCCCCTCCCCTTCCCCGTACCACCCCCTCTTCATTCACCTCCACCTTACCCCTCCCTCCCCCTCTTCATTCCACTCCACCATCCCCTCCCTCCCCCACTTCATTCTTCACCTCCTGCCCCTCCCTCCCCCTCCCTACCACTCTTCATCTCACCTCCCCTCCTCCCTCCACCTCCCTCACCCCCCCACTCCCCCTCCCCCTCCTCATTCCACTCCCACCACCCCCCCTCCCCTCCCCCTCTTCATTCCCCTGTACCACCCCCTCCCTTCCCTCTTCATTCCACTCCCCCCTCCCCCTATTCAATCCCCTCCACCATCCCTCCCTCCCCCTTTTCATTCGTCGCCACCTCCCCCTCCCTCCCCCTCTTCATTCACCTCCCCTCCTCCTCCCAACCCCTCTTCATTCCCCTCCACCTACCCCTCCCTCCCCTCTTCATTCCCCTCCAACAAACTCTCCCTCCCCCTCTTCATTACACTCCACCACCCCCTCCCTCCCCCTCTTCATTCCACTCCACCACCCCCTCCCCCTCCCTTCCCTCTTCATTCCCCTAAACATCCGCCTCCCTCCCCCTCTTCATTCCATCCACCACCCCCTCCCTCTCCCTCCCTCACACAATTCATTCCACTCCACCTCCCCCCTCCGCCTCTTCATTCCCCTCCACCACCCCCTCCCACCCCTCTTCATTCCCCTCCACCACCCCCTCCCTCCCCCTCTTCATTCTTCACCATCTCCCCCTCCCTCCCCCTCTTCATTCCCCTGTACCACCCCCTCCTTTCCCTCTTCATTCCACTCCCCCCCATTCAATCCCCTCCACCATCCCCTCCCTCCCCCTCTTCATTCGTCACCACCTCCCCCTCCCTCCCCCTCTTCATTCACCTCCCCTCCTCCTCCCAACCCCTCTTCATTCCCCTCCACCTACCCCTCCCTCCCCTCTTCATTCCCCTCCAACAAACTCTCCCTCCCCCTCTTCATTACACTCCACCATCCCCTCCCTCCCCCTCTTCATTCCACTCCACCACCCCCTCCCCCTCCCTCCCCTCTTCATTCCCCTAAACATCCGCCTCCCACCCCCTCTTCATTCCCCTCCACCACCCTCTCCCTCCCCCTC
The DNA here is from genome assembly GCF_036365525.1 of Heterodontus francisci. NCBI lineage: Eukaryota > Metazoa > Chordata > Chondrichthyes > Heterodontiformes > Heterodontidae > Heterodontus > Heterodontus francisci. The sequence goes on along the minus strand of NW_027142108.1, from coordinate 372,984 downwards.
TTCATTCCACTCCACCCCTCCCCCTATTCAATCCCTTCCACCATCCCCTCCCTCCCCCTCTTCATTCGTCACCAACCTCCCCCTCCATCCCCCTCTTCATTCACCTCCCCTCCTCCTCCCAACCCCTCTTCATTCCCCTCCACCACCCCCTCCCTCCCCCTCCCCCTCCTTCCCCTCCCTCCCCCTCCTCCTCCCTCCCACTCTTCTTTCACCTCCACCTACCCCCTCCCTCCCCCTCTTCATTCCACTCCACCAACCCCCCCTCCCCCTCTTCAGACCCCTCCCCTTCCCCGTACCACCCCCTCTTCATTTCCCTCCACCATCCCCTCCCTCCCCCACTTCATTCATCACCACCTCCCCCTCCTTCCCCTCTTCATTCCCCTCCCCCTCCTCCTCCCTCCCCCTCTTCATTCACCTCCACCTACCCCTCCCTCCCCCTCTTCATTCCACTCCACCACCCCCACCCTCCCCTCTTCATTCCCCTCCCCCTCCCCGTACCTCCGCCACTTCATTGCCCTCCACCAACCCCTCCCTCCCCCTCTTCATTCCCCTCCCCCTCCCTCCCACTCTTCATTCTCCTCCCCTTCCCTCCCACTCTTCATTCTCCTCCCCCCCTCTCCCCTCTTCATTCCCCTCCCCCTCCTCCTCCCGCCCCCTCTTCATTCACCTCCACCCACCCCTCCGTCCCCCTCTTCATTCCACTCCACGACACCCTCCCTCCCCCTCTTCATTCCCATCCACCACCCTTTCCCTTCCCGCTTCATTCGCCTCCCCCTCCCCATCCCTCCCCCTCCCCCTCGCTCCCCCTCTTCATTCCCCTCGCCATCCCGCTCCCTCCACCTCTTCATTCCCATCCACCACCCCGTCCCTCCTCCTCCCTCCCACTCTTCATTCCACTACACCTCCCCCTCCCTCCCACTCTTCATTCCACTCCACCACCCCCTCCCACACCCTCTTCATTCCCAGCCACCTCTCCCTACCTCCCCCTCTTCATTCCCCTCCAACTCCCCCCACCCTCCCCCTTTTCTTTCCCATCCACCTCCCCCTCCCACGCCCTCATCATTCCCCTCCCCCTCCCTCCCCTCTTCATTCCCCTCCCCCTGCCTTCCCCTCTTCATTCGCCTCCCCCTCCTCCTCCATCCCCCTCTTCATTCACCTGCACCTACCCCTCCCTCCCCCTCCCCGTAGCTCCCCCTCTTCATTGCCCTCCACCAGCCCCTCCCTCCCCCTCTTCATACCGCTCCACTATCCACTCCCTCCCCCACTTCATTCTTCACCACCTCCCTCACCCTCCCCCTCCCTCCCCCTCTTTCTTCCCCTCCCTGCCCCTCTTCATTCCACTCCACCACCCCCACCCTCCCCTCTTCATTCCCCTCCCCTTCCCCATACCACCCACTCTTCATTCAACTCACCTTACCCCTCCTTCCCCCTCTTCATTCCACTCCACCATCCCCTCCCTCCCCCACTTCATTCTTCACCACCTGCCCCTCCCTCTCCCTCCCTACCACTCTTCATTCACCTCCACCTTCCCCCTCCCTCCCCCTCTTCATTCCACTCCACCACCCCCTCCCTCCCCCTCTTCATTCCCCTCCACCATCCCCTCCCTCCCCCACTTTATTCTTCACCACCTCCCCATCCCACCCCCTCCCCCTCCCTCCCACTCTTCATTCCCCTCCCCCTCTCTCCCCCTCTTCATTCCCCTCCCCCCTCCTCCTCCCTCCCCCTCTTCATCCCTCCCCCTCTTCATTCCACTACACCACCCCCACCCTCCCCCTCTTCATTCCCCTCCACCACCCTTTCCCTCCCCATCTTCTTTCGCCTCCCCCTCCCCCTCCCTCCCACTCTTCATTCCACTACACCACCCCCTCCCTCCCCCTCTTTCTTCCACTCCACCTCCCCCTCCCTCCCCTTTTTCATTCCCATCCACCTCCGCCGCCCTCGCCCTCTTCATTCCCTTCCCCCTCCCTCCCTCCCCTCTTCATTCCCCTCCCCCTCCCACCCCTCTTCATTCACCTCCGCTTACCCGTCCCTCCCCCTCTTCATTCCACTCCACCACCCACTCCCTCCCCCTTCATTCCCCTCCCCCTCCCCCTCCCCCTCCCTCCCCCTCTTCATTGCCCTCCACCAAGCCCTTCCTCCCCCTCTTCATTCCCCTCCACCATCCCCTCCCTCCCCCACTTCATTCTTCACCACTTCCCCACCCTCCCCCTCTTCATTACCCTCCCCCTCCTTCCCACTCTTCATTCTCCTCCCCCCTCTCTCCCCCTCTTCATTCCCCTCCCTCTCCTCCTCCCTCCCCCTCTTCATTCACCTCCACCTCCCCCTCCATCCCCCTCTTCATTCCCATCCACCAATCCACCCTCCCCCTCTTCATTCCCCTCCACATGCCCCTTTTCTCTCCATCTTCATTCCCATCCAACTCCCCCTCCCTCCCCCCTCTTCATTCCCATCCACCTCCCACTCCCTCCCCTCTTCATTCGGCTCCACCACCCCTCCATTCCCCTCTTCATTCCCCTCCCCCTCCCTCCCTCCCCTCTTCATTCCCCTCCCCCTCCCACCCCCTCTTCATTCACCTCCGCCTACCCGTCCCTCCCCCTCTTCATTCCACACCACCACCCCCTCCCAACCCCCTTCATTCCCCTCCCCCTCCCTCCCCCTCTTCATTTCCCTCCACCAACCCCTCCCTCCCCTCTTCATTCCCCTCCATCATCCCCTCCCTCCCCCACTTCATTCTTCACCACTTCCCCCTCCCTCCCTCTCTTCATTCCCCTCCCCCTCCTTCCCACTCTTCATTCTCCTCCCCCTCTCTCCCCCTCTTCATTCCCCTCCCCCTCCTCCTCCCTCCCCCTCTTCATTCACCTCCACCTCCCCCTCCATCCCCCTCTTCATTCCCATCCACCAATCCACCCTCCCCCTCTTCATTCCCCTCCACATGCCCCTTTTCTCCCATCTTCATTCCCATCCAACTCCCGCTCCCTCCCCCTCTTCATTCCCATCCACCTCCCACTCCCTCCCCTCTTCATTCGCCTCCACCACCCCTCCATTCCCCTCTTCTTTCCCCTCCACCACCCCTCCCTCCCCCTCTTCATTCCCCTCCACCTCCCTCTCCCTCCCCCTCTTCATTCCCACCCAACACCTCCTCCCTCCCCTCTTCATACCACTCCACCTCCCCATTTCTCCCCTCTTCATTCGCCTCCACCACCCCTCCATTCCCCTCTTCTTTCCCCTCCACCACCCCTCCCTCCCCCTCTTCATTCCCCTCCACCTCCCTCTCCCTCCCCCTCTTCATTCCCACCCAACACCCCCCTCCCTCCCCTCTTCATACCACTCCACCTCCCCATTTCTCCCCTCTTCATTCCCCTCCACCACCCCCTCCCTCCCCCTCTTCATTCCCCTCTATCACGCCCTCCCTCCCCTCTTCATTCCACTCCTCCACCCCCCTCCCACCCCCTCTTCATTGCCCTCCACCACCCCCTCCTTTCCCTCTTCATTCTCCTCCACCACCCCCTGCCTTCCCCTCTTCATTCCCAAAAACCCTCCCGCTCCCTTCCCCTCCTCATTCCCCTCCACCTCCCAATCCCTCACCCTCTTCATTCCCCTCCCGGTCCTCCTTCTTCCCCCTCTTCATTCACCTTCACCTACTCCTCCCTCCCCCTCTTCATTCCACTCCACCAAACCCTCCCTCCCCATCTTCATTCCCATCCACCTCCCTCTCCCTCTTCATTCTCCTCCACCTCCCCCTCCTTCCCCTCTTCATTCCCCTCAACCACCCCCTCCCTCCCCCTCAACATTCTCCTCCAACACCCCCTCCCTACCCCTTTTCATTCCCCTCCACCTACCCCTCCCTCCCCATCTTCAATCCCATCCACCTCCCTGCCCCTCTTCATTCCCCTCCACCTCCCACTCCCTCGCCCCTCTTCATTCCCCTCCACCTCCCACTCCCTCCCCCTCTTCATTCCACTCCACCTCCCCGTCCCTCCCCCTCTTCATTCCCTCAACCACCCCCTCCTTCCACCTCTTCATTCTCCTCCACCACCCCCTCCCTTCCACTTTTCATACCCCTCCACCTCCCCTCCCTCCCCCTGTTCTTTCCTCTCAACCACCCACGCCCTCCCCCTCTTCATTCCCCTCTAACACCCCCTCCCTCCCCTTCATTCCCCTCCAACACCCCCTCCCTCCCCCTTTTCATTCCGCTCCACCACCCCCTCACTTACCCTCTACATTCCCATCCACCACCCCCTCCCTCCCTCTTCATTCCACTCCACCTCCCCCTCCCTCCACCTCTTCATTCCCCTCCACAACCCCCTCCCTCCCCCTCTTCATTCTTCACCACCTCCCCCTCCCTCCCCCACTTCATTCCCCTCTACCACCACCTCCCTCCCCTCTTCATTCCACTCCACCACCCTCTCCCTCCCCCTCGTCATTGCCATCCACCAACCCCTCCCTCCCCCTCTTCATTCCCCTCCACAATCCCCTCCACCATCCCCTCCATCCGCCACTTCATTCTTCACCACCTCCCCCTCCCTTCCCCTCTTCATTCCCCACCCCCTCGTCCTCCCTCCCCCTTATCATTCACCTCCACCTACACCTCCCCTCCCCTCTTCATTCCACTCCACCGCTCCCTCCCTCCCCGTCTTCATTCCCCTCCACCTCCCCGTCCCTCCCCCTCTTCATTCCCCTCAACCACCCCCTCCTTCCCCCTCTTCATTCTCCTCCACCACCCCCTCCCTTCCACTTTTCATACCCCTCCACCTCCCCTCCCTCCCCCTGTTCTTTCCTCTCAACCACCCACGCCCTCCCCCTCTTCATTCCCCTCTAACACCCCCTCCCTCCCCCTCTTCATTCCCCTCCAACACCCCCTCCCTCCCCCTTTTCATTCCGCTCCACCACCACCTCACTTACCCTCTACATTCCCATCCACCACCCCCTCCCTCCCCTCTTCATTCCACTCCACCTCCCCCTCCCTCCACCTCTTCATTCCCCTCCACAACCCCCTCCCTCCCCCTCTTCATTCTTCACCACCTCCCCCTCCCTCCCCCACTTCATTCCCCTCTACCACCACCTCCCTCCCCTCTTCATTCCACTCCACCACCCTCTCCCTCCCCCTCGTCATTGCCATCCACCAACCCCTCCCTCCCCCTCTTCATTCCCCTCCACAATCCCCTCCACCATCCCCTCCATCCGCCACTTCATTCTTCACCACCTCCCCTCCCTTCCCCTCTTCATTCCCCACCCCCTCCTCCTCCCTCCCCCTTATCATTCACCTCCACCTACACCTCCCCTCCCCTCTTCATTCCACTCCACCGCTCCCTCCCTCCCCGTCTTCATTCCCCTCCACCTCCCCGTCCCTCCCCCTCTTCATTCCCCTCAACCACCCCCTCCTTCCCCCTCTTCATTCTCCTCCACCACCCCCTCCCTTCCACTTTTCATACCCCTCCACCTCCCCTCCCTCCCCCTGTTCTTTCCTCTCAACCACCCACGCCCTCCCCCTCTTCATTCCCCTCTAACACCCCCTCCCTCCCCCTCTTCATTCCCCTCCAACACCCCCTCCCTCCCCCTTTTCATTCCGCTCCACCACCACCTCACTTACCCTCTACATTCCCATCCACCACCCCCTCCCTCCCCTCTTCATTCCACTCCACCTCCCCCTCCCTCCACCTCTTCATTCCCCTCCACAACCCCCTCCCTCCCCCTCTTCATTCTTCACCACCTCCCCCTCCCTCCCCCACTTCATTCCCCTCTACCACCACCTCCCTCCCCTCTTCATTCCACTCCACCACCCTCTCCCTCCCCCTCGTCATTGCCATCCACCAACCCCTCCCTCCCCCTCTTCATTCCCCTCCACAATCCCCTCCACCATCCCCTCCATCCGCCACTTCATTCTTCACCACCTCCCCCTCCCTTCCCCTCTTCATTCCCCACCCCCTCCTCCTCCCTCCCCCTTATCATTCACCTCCACCTACACCTCCCCTCCCCTCTTCATTCCACTCCTCCGCTCCCTCCCTCCCTGTCTTCATTCCCCTCCACCTCCCCGTCCCTCCCCCTCTTCATTCCCCTCAACCACCCCCTCCTTCCCCCTCTTCATTCTCCTCCACCACCCCCTCCCTTCCACTTTTCATACCCCTCCACCTCCCCTCACTCCCCCTGTTCTTTCCTCTCCACCACCCCCGCCCTCCCCCTCTTCATTCCCCTCTAACACCCCCTCCCTCCCCTTCTTCATTCCCCTCTAACACCCCCTCCCTCCCCCTCTTCATTCCCCTCTAACACCCCCTCCGTGTGCCATTTTTCATTCCGCTCCACCACCCCCTCACTTCCCCTCTACATTCCCATCAACCACCCCCTCCCTCCCCTCTTCATTCCACTCCACCTCCCCCTCCCTCCACCTCTTCATTCCCCTCCACAACCCCCTCCCTCCACCTCTTCATTCCCCTCCACAACCCCCTCCCTCCCCCTCTTCATTCCCCTCTAACTCCCCCTCCCTCCCCTTTTCATTCCTCTCCACCACCCTCTCCCTCCCCCACTTCATTCCCCTCAACCACCCCCTCCCTCCCCTCTTCATTCCACTCCACCAACCCCTCCCTCCCCCTCTTCATTCCCCTCCACAATCCACTCCACCATCCCCTCCATCCGCCACTTCATTCTTCACCACCTCCCCCTCCCTCCCACTCCCTCCCCCCTCCCTTCCCCTCTTCATTCCCCACCCCCTCCTCCTCCCTCCCCCTTATCATTCACCTCCACCTACCCCTCCCCTCCCCTCTTCATTCCACTCCACCGCTCCCTCCCTCCCCGTCTTCATTCCCCTCCCCCTCCCCGTACCACCCCCTCTTCATTCCCCTCCCCCTCCTCCTCCCTCCCCTCTTCATTCACCTCCACCTAACCCTCCCTCCCCTCTTCATTCCACTTCACCACCCCCTCCTTTCCCCTCTTCATTCCCCTCCACCAACCCCTCCCTCCCCCTCTTCATTCCACTCCAACACCCCTTCCCTCCCCCTCTTCATTCTTCACCACCTCCCTCTCCCTCCCCCTCGTCATTGCCCTCCACAAACCCCTCCCTCCCCCTCTTCATTCCCCTCCACAATCCCCTCCACCAACCCCTCCATCCCCCACTTCATTCTTCACCACCTCCCCCTCCCTCCCACTCCCTCCCCCTCCCTGCCCCTCTTCATTCCCCACCCCTCCTCCTCCCTCCCCCTTATCATTCACCTCCACCTACCCCGCCTTCCCCTCTTCATTCCACTCCACCGCCCCCTCCCTCCCCCTCTTCATTCCCCTCCCCCTCCCCGTACCACCCCCTCTTCATTGCCCGCCACCAACCCCTCCCTCCCCCTCTTCATCTCCACCACCTCCCCCTCCCTCCCCCTCTTCAGTCCCCTCCCCCTCTCTTCCCCTATCCATTCCCCTCCGCCTCTCTTCCCCGCTTCATTCCACTCCACCACCCCCTCATTTCCCCTCTTCATTCCCCTCCACCAACCCCTCCCTCCCCCTCTTCATTCCACTCCAACACCCCCTCCCTCCGCCTCTTCATTCTTCACCACCTCCCCCTTCCTCCCCCTCTTCATTCCCCTCTACCACCCCCTCCCTCCCCTCTTCATTCCACTCCACCACCCCCTCCCTCCCCCTCTTCATTCCCCTCTAACACCCCCTCCCTCCCCCTCTTCATTCCCCTCTAACACCCCCTCCCACCCCCGTTTCATTCCGCTCCACCACCCCCTCACTTCCCCTCTACATTCCCATCCACCACCCCCTCCCTCCCCTCTTCATTCCACTCCACCTCCCCCTCCCTCCACCTCTTCATTCCCCTCCACAACCCCCTCCCTCCCCCACTTCATTCCCCTCAACCACCCCCTCCCTCCCCTCTTCATTCCACTCCACCACCCTCTCCCTCCCCCTCGTCATTGCCCCCACCAACCCCTCCCTCCCCCTCTTCATTCCCCTCCACAATCCCCTCCACCATCCCCTCCATCCGCCACTTCATTCTTCACCACCTCCCCCTCCCTCCCACTCCCTCCCCCTCCCTCCCCCTCCCTTCCCCTCTTCATTCCCCACCCCCCTCCTCCTCCCTCCCCCTTATCATTCACCTCCACCTACCCCTCCCCTCCCCTCTTCATTCCACTCCACCGCTCCCTCCCTCCCCGTCTTCATTCCCCTCCCCCTCCCCGTACCACCCCCTCTTCATTCCCCCTCCACCATCGCCTCCCTTCCCCACTTCATTCTCCACCACCTCCCCCTCCTTCCCCCTCTTCAGTCCCCTCCCCCTCTCTTCCCCTATTCATTCCCCTCCGCCTCTCTTCCCCTCTTCATTCCGCTCCCCCTCCTCACCCTCCCCCTCCCTCCCCCTCTTCATTCCCCTCCACCTACCCCTCCCTCCCCCTCTTCATTCCACTCCACCACCCCCTCCTTTCCCCTCTTCATTCCCCTCCACCAACCACTCCCTCCCCCTCTTCATTCCACTCCAACACCCCTTCCCTCCCCCTCTTAATTCTTCACCACCTCCCCCTCCCTCCCCCTCTTCATTCCACTCCACCACCCTCTCCCTCCCCCTCGTCATTGCCCTCCACCAACCCCTCCCTCCCCCTCTTCATTCCCTCCACAATCCCCTCCACCATCCCCTCCATCCCCCACTTCATTCTTCACCACCTCCCCCTCTTTCGCACTCCCTCCCCCTCCCTGCCCCTCTTCATTCCCCACCCCCTCCTCCTCCCTCCCCCTTATCATTCACCTCCACCTACCCCTCCCTTCCCCTCTTAATTCCACTCCACCGCCCCCTCCCTCCCCCTCTTCATTCCCCTCCCCCTCCCCGTACCACCCCCTCTTCATTGCCCGCCACCAAACCCTCCTCCCCCTCTTCATTCCCTTCCACCATCGCCTCCCTCCCCCACTTCATTCTCCACCACCTCCCCCTCCCTCCCCCTCTTCAGTCCCCTCCCCCTCCTTTCCCCTCTTCATTCCCCTCCACCAACCCCTCCCTCCCCCTCTTCATTCCACTCCAACACCCTCTCCCTCCCCCTCTTTATTCTTCACCACCTCCCCCTCCCTCCCCCTCTTCATTCCCCTCTACCACCCCCTCCCTCCCCTCTTGATTCCACTCCACCACCCCCTCCCTCCCCCTCGTCATTGCCCTCCACCAACCCCTCCCTCCCCCTATTCATTCCTCACCCCCTCCCTCCCCCTCTTCATTCCACTCCCCCTCCCTCCCCCTCCCTCCCCCTCTTCATTCCTCACCCCCTCCCTCCCCCTCTTCATTCCACTCCCCCTCCCTCCCCCTCTTCATTCCCCTCCCCCTCCTCCTCCCTCCCCCTCTTCATTGCCCTCCCCCAACCCCTCCCTCCCCCTCTTCATTCCACTCCAACACCCCCTCACTCCCCCACTTCATTCCCATCCACCACCCTTTCACTCCCCTCTTCATTCGCCGCCCCCTCCCCATCCCTCCCCCTCTTCATTCCCCTCCCCCTCCCCCGACCTTACCATCTTCATTCCCCTCCCCCTCCCTCCCCCTCTTCATTCCCATCCACCACCCCCCTCCCTACCCCTCTTCATTCCCGTCCCCTCCCTCCCACTCTTCATTATACTACACCTCCCCCTCCCTCCCCCTCTTTATTCCACTCCACCACCCCTCCCTCCCCCTCTTCATTCCCATCCACCTCCCCCTCCCTCCCCCTCTTCATTCCCCTCCAACACCCCCACCCTCCCCCTTTTCATTCGCATCCACATCCACCTCCCTCCCCCTCTTCATTCCCCTCCCCCACCCTCTCCCTCTTCATTCCCCTCCCCCTCCCTCCCCTCTTCATTCCCCTCACCCTCCTCCTCCCTACCCCTCTTAATTCACCTCCACCTACCCCTCCCTCCCCACTTCATTCCACTCCACCACCCCCTCCCTCCCCCTCCCCTTACCTCCCCCTCTTCATTGCAATCCACCAACCCCTCCCTCCCCCTCATCATTCCCCTCCACCATCCCCTCCCTCCCCCACTTCATTCTTCACCACCTCCCCTTCCCTCCAATTCCCTCCCCCTCGCTCCCCCTCCCTCCCCCTCTTCATTCCCCTCCCCGTCCTCCACCTTCCCACTCTTCATTCACCTCCACCTACCCCTCCCTCCCCCTCTTCATTCCCCTCTACCACCATCTCCCTCCCCTCTTCATTCCACTCCACCACCCCCTCCAACCCCTCTTCATTCCCCTCCACCTCCCACTCCCTCCCCCTATTCATTCCCTTCCCCCTCTCTCCCCCTCTTCATTCCCCGACCCCTCCTCCTCCCTCCCCCTCTTCATTCACCTGCACCTACCCCTTCCTACCCCTCTTCATTCCACTCCAACACCCACTCCCTCCCCCTCTTCATTCCCATCCACCACCCTTTCCCTCCCCCTCGTCATTTGCCTCCCCCTCCCCAAACATCCCCCTCTTCATTCCCCTCCCCCTCCCAAGCCCGCCCCTCCCTCCCGCTCTTCATTCCCCTCCCCATCCCGCTCCCTCTTCATTCTACTACACCTCCCCCTCACTCCCCCACTTTATTCCAGTGCACCTCCCCTCCCTCCCCCACTTTATTCCACTCCACCACCCCCTCCACAACCCCCTCCCTCTCCCCTCTAACACCCCCTCCCTCCCCCTCTTCATTCTTAACCACCTCCCCCTCCCTCCCCCTCTTCATTCCCCTCCACCACCCCCTCCATCCCCCTCTTGTTTCCCCTCCACCATCCCCTCCATCCGCCCCTTCATACTTCACCACCTCCCCCTCCCTCCGCCTCCCTCCCCCTCTTCATTCCCCACCCCCTCCCTCCCCCTCTTCATTCTTAACCACCTACCCCTCCCTACCCCTCTTCATTCCACTCCACCACCCCCCTCCCTCCCCCTCCACGTACCACCCCCACTTCATTGCCCTCCACCAACCCCTCCCTCCCCCTCTTCATTCCCCTCCCTCCCCCACTTCATTCTTCACCACCTCCCCCTCCCTCCCCCTCTTCATTCACCTCCACCAACCCATCCATCCCTCTCCTTATTCCACTCCAAAACCCCCTCCCTCCCCCTCTTCATTCTTCTCCATCTCCCCCTCCCTCCCCCTCTTCATTCCCCTCTAACACCCCCTCCCTCCCCTCTTCATTCCACTCCCCCACCCCCTCCCTCCCCCTCATCATTGCCCTTCCACCAACCCCTCCCTCACCCTCTTCATTCCCCTCCACCATCCCCTCCATCCGCCACTTCATTCTTCACCACCTCCCCTTCCCTCCCCCTCCCTCCCCCTCTTCATTCACCTCCACCACCCCCTCCCTCCCCCTCCCCGTACCACCCCCACTTCATTGCCCTCCCACCAACCCCTCCCTACCCCTCTTCATTCCCCTCCCTCCCCCACTGATTGTTCACCACCTCCCCCTCCCTCCCACTCTTCATTCCCCTCCACCAACCCCTCCATCCCCCTCCTCATTCCAATCCAAAACCCCCTCCCTCCCCTCTTCATTCTTCTCCATCTCCCCCTCCCTCCCCCTCTTCATTCCCCTCATACAACCCCCTCCCTCCCCTCTTCATTCCCCTCCACCATCCTCTCCCTCCCCCACTTCATTCTTCACCACCTCCCACGCCCTCCCCCCTCTTCATTCCCTTCCCCTCTCTCCCCCTCTTCATTCCCCGACCCCTCCTCCTCCCTCCCCCTCTTCATTCACCTGCACCTACCCGTTCCTCCCCCTCTTCATTCCCATCCACCACCCTTTCCCTCCCCCTCGTCATTTGCCACCCCTCCCCCTCCCTAGCCCGCCCCCTCCCTCCCCTCTTCATTCCCGTCCCCATCCCGCTCCCTCCCCTCTTCATTCCCAAAGACCACCTCCTCCCTCCCCCTCTTCATTCACCTCCACCTACCCCTCCCTCCCCCTCTTCATTCCCCTCCACCAACCCCTCCATCCCCCTCGTCATTCCACTCCAACACCCCCTCCCTCCCCCTTCCACTCCTTCCCCCTCTTCATTCCCCTCCCCATCCCGCTCCCTGCCCCTCTTCATTCCCATCCACCACCGCATCCCTCCCCCTCTTCATTCCCGTCCCCCTCCCTCCCACTCTTCATTCCACTACACCTCCCCTCCCTCCCCCTCTTTATTCCACTCAACCACCCCCTCCCTCCCCCTCTTCATTCCCCTCCCACTCCTCCTCCCACCCCCTCTTCATTCACCTCCACCTACCCCTTCCTCCCCCTCTTCATTCCACTCCACCACACCCTCCCTCCCCCTCCCCGTACCTCGCCCTCTTCATTGCCCTCCACCAACCCCTCCCTCCCCCTCATCATTCCCCTCCATCATCCCCTCCCTCCCCAATTCATTCTTCACCACCTCCCCTTCCCTCCCCCTCCCTGCCCCTCTTCATTCCCCTCCCCTCCCTCCCCCTCTTCATTCCCCTCCCCGTCCTCCACCTTCCCCCTCTTCATTCCCCTCCAACAACCCCTCCATCCCCCTCTTCATTCCCCTCCACATCCCCCTCCCTCCCCCTCCTCATTCCCCTCTAACACTCCCTCCCTCCCCTCTTCATTCTTCACCACCTCCCCCTCCTCCCCCTCTTCATTCCCCTCTACCACCCCCTCCCTCCCCTCTTTATTCCACTCCACCACCCCCTCCCTCCTCCTCGTCATTGCCCTCCACCAACCACTCCCTCCCCCTCGTCATTCCCCCTCCACCATCCCCTCCGTACGCCACTTCATACTTCACCACCTCCCCATCCCTCCCCCTCCCTCCCCCTCCTCCTCCCTCCCCCCTTCATTGCACTCCACCAACCCCTCCCTCCCCCTCTTCATTCCCCTCCACCATCCCCTCCCTCCCCCACTTTATTCTTCACCACCACCCCCTCCCTCCCCCTCCCTCCCCCTCTTCATTCCCCTCCACCATCCCCTCCCTCCCCCACTTCATTCTTCACCACCACCCCCTCCCTCCCCCTATTCATTTCCCGCCCCCTCTCTCCCCCTCTTCAATCACCTCCACCTACCCCTCCTCCTCCTCTTCATTCCACTCCACCACCCCCTCCCTCCCCCTCTTCATTGCCCTCCACCACCCCCTCCCTCCCCCTCATCATTCCCCTCTACCTGCCCCTTCCTCCCCATCTTCATTCCCATCCACCTCACTATCCCTCCCCCTCTTCATTCCCATCCACCACCCCCTCCCTCCCCCTATTCATTTCCCGCCCCCTCTCTCCCCTCTTCATTCTCCTCCACCTCCCCCTCCCTCCCCCTCTTCATTCCCCTCAACCACCCCCTCCTTCCCCTTTTCATTCCCTGCACCTACCCCTCGCAACCCGTCTTCATTCTCCTCCACCTCCCCCTCCCTTCCCCTCTTCATTCCCATCCACCTCCCTCTCCTCTCCCTCTTCATTCCCCTCTAAAAAACCCTCCCTCCCCTCTTCATTCCACTCCACCACCCCCTCCCTCCCCCTCGTCATTGCCCTCCACCAACCCCTCCCTCCCCCTCTTCATTCCCCTCCACCATCCCCTCCATCCATCACTGCATTGTTCACCACCTCCCCCTCCCTCCCGCTCCCTCCCCCTCGTCATCCCGCCCCCTTTTCATTCACCTCCACCATCCCCTCCCTCCCCCACTTCATTCTTCACCACCTCCCGCTCCCTCCCCCTTTTCATTCCCCTCCCCCTCTCTCCCCCCTCTTCATTCCCCTCCCCCTCCACCTCCCTCCCCCTTTTCATTCACCTCCACCTACCCCTCCCTCCCCCTCTTCATTCCACTCCAACACCCCCTCCCTCCCCCTCCCACTCCTTCCCCCTCATCATTCCCCTCCCCATCCCGCTCCCTCCCCCTCTTCATTCCCATCCACCACCGCATCCCTCCCCCTCTTCATTCCCGTCCCCCTCCCTCCCACTCTTCATTCCACTACACCTCCCCCTCCCTCCCCGTCTTCATTCCACTCAACCACCCCCTCCCTCCCCCTCCATTCCCCTCCCCCACCCTCCCACTCTTCATTCCCCTCCCCCTCCTCCTCCCTCCCCCTCTTCATTCACCTCCACCTACCCCTTCCTCCCCCTCTTCATTCCACTCCACCACCCCCTCCCTCCCCCTCCCCGTACCTTGCCCTCTTCATTGCCCTCCACCAACCCCTCCCTCCCCCTCATCATTCTTCACCACCTCCCCTTCCCTCCCCCTCCCTGCCGCTCTTCATTCCCCTCCCCTCCCTCCCCCTCTTCATTCCCCCTCTTCATTCACCTCCACCTACCCTCCCTCCCCATCTTCATTCCCCTCCCCCTCCTCCTGCCTCCCACTCTTCATTCACCTCCACCTACCCCTCCCTCCCCCTCTTCATTCCACTCCACCACCCCTCCCTCCCCCTCCCCGGAGCCCACCCTCTTCATTGCCCTCCACCTTCCCCTCCCTACCCCTCTTCATTCCCCTCCACCACCCCTACCTCCCACACTTCATTCCCCTCCCCCGCCTCCTCCCTCCCCCTCTTCATTCACCTCCACCTACCCCTCCCTCCCCTCTTCATTACCATCCACCTCCCCCTCCCCATCCCTCCCCCTCTTAATTCCACTCCACCTCCCACTCCCCTCCACCTCCCACTCCCTCAACCCCCACTCCCTCAACCCTCTTCATTCCCCTCCACCACCCCCTCCCCCCCACTCTTCATTCCCATCCACCTCCCCCTCTTCATTCCCCTCCACCACCCCATCCCTCCTTCATCATTCCCCTCGACCAGCCCCTCCCTCCCCATTTTCATTCCCATCCACCTCCTCTCCCTCCCCCTCTTCATTCCCCGCCACCTCCCTCTCCCTCGCCCTCTTCCTGGTGTGTCAGTCGGACTCATTACCACTCCAGCTGGTATTAATAGAGGTCTGGATTGATTTGGCTCTTTCCTGGTCTGTGAGTTGGACGCAGTACCACTCCAGCTGGTATTAAGAGGCCTGGATTGAATTGGCTCTTTCCTGGTGTGTGAGTGGGGCTCAGTACCACTCCAGCTGGTATTAATAGAGGTCTGGATTGAATTGGCTCTTTCCTGGTGTGTGAGTGGGGCTCAGTACCACTCCAGCTGGTATTAATAGAGGCCTGGATTGAATTTGCTCTTTCCTGGTGTGTGAGTGGGGCTCAGTACCACTCCAGCTGGTATTAATAGAGGTCTTGATTGAATTGGCTCTTTCCTGGTTTGTGAGTGGGGCTCAGTACCACTCCAGCTGGTATTAATAGAGGCCTGGATTGAATTGGTTCCTTCGTGGTGTGTGAGTGGGGCTCAGTACCACTCCAGCTGGTATTAATAGAGGTCTTGATTGAATTGGCTCTTTCCTGGTGTGTGACTGGGGCTCAGTACCACTCCAGCTGGTATTAATAGAGGCCTGGATTGAATTGGCTCTTTCCTGGTGTGTGAGTGGGGCTCAGTACCACTCCAGCTGGTATTAATAGAGGTCTTGATTGAATTGGCTCTTTCCTGGTGTGTGAGTGGGGCTCAGTACCACTCCAGCTGGTATTAATAGAGGCCTGGATTGAATTGGCTCTTTCCTGGTGTGTGAGTGGGGCTCAGTACCACTCCAGCTGGTATTAATAGAGGCCTGGATTGAATTGGCTCTTTCCTGGTGTGTGAGTGGGGCTCAGTACCACTCCAGCTGGTATTAATAGAGGCCTGGATTGAATTGGCTCTTTCCTGGTGTGTGAGTGGGGCTCAGTACCACTCCAGCTGGTATTAATAGAGGTCTTGATTGAATTGGCTCTTTCCTGGTGTGTGAGTGGGGCTCAGAACCACTCCAGCTGGTATTAATAGAGGTCTTGATTGAATTGGCTCTTTCCTGGTGTGTGAGTGGGGCTCAGTACCACTCCAGCTGGTATTAATAGAGGCCTGGATTGAATTGGCTCTTTCCTGGTGTGTGAGTGGGGCTCAGAGCCACTCCAGCTGGTATTAATAGAGGTCTTGATTGAATTGGCTCTTTCCTGGTGTGTGACTGGGGCTCAGTACCACTCCAGCTGGTGTTAATAGAGGCCTGGATTGAATTGGCTCTTTCCTGGTGTGTGAGTGGGGCTCAGTACCACTCCAGCTGGTATTAATAGAGGCCTGGATTGAATTGGCTCTTCCCTGGTGTGTGAGTGGGACTCGGTACCACTCCAGCTGGTATTGATAGAGGTCTGGATTGAAATGGCTCTTTCCTGGTGTGTGAGTGGGGCTCAGTACCACTCCAGCTGGTATTAATAGGGGTATGGATTGAATTGACTCTTTCCTGGTTTTTGAGTCGGACTCAGGACCACTTCTGCAGGTATTTATAGAGGCCTAGATTGAAATTAAACTTTCCTGGTGTGTGAGTGGGACTCAGTACCACTCCTGCTGGTATTAATAGAGGTCTTGATTGAATTGGCTCTTTCCTGGTTTGTGAGTGGGGCTAAGAAGCACTCCAGCTGGTATTAATAAAGGCCTGGATTGAATTGCCTCTTTCCTGGTGTTTGAGTGGGACTCACAACCACTCCAGCTGGAATTAAATTGGCCTGGATTGATTTTGCTCTTTCCAGGTGTGTGAGTGGGGCTCAGTACCACTCCAGCTGGTATTAATAGAGACCAGGATTGAATTACCCTTTTCCTGGAGCGTGAGTGGGACTCAGTACCACTCCAGCTGGTATTAATAGAGGCCTAGTTTGAATTGCCTCTTTCCTGGTGTGTGCGTGGGGCTCAGTCTGACTCCAGCTGGTATTAATAGAGGTCTGGATTGAATTGCCTCTTTCCTGGTGTGTGAGTGGGACTCAGTACCACTCCAGCTGGTATTAATAGAGGTCTGGTTTGAATTGACACTTTCCTGGTGTGTGAGTGGGGCTCAGTACCACTCCAGCTGGTATTAATAGAGGCCTGGATTGAATTGGCACTTTCCTGGTGTGTGAGTGGGGATCAGTACTACTCCAGCTGGTATTAATAGCAATTTGGTTTAAATTGACACTTTCCTGGTGTGTGGGTGGGGCTCAGTACCACTCCAGCTGGTATTAATGGAGACCTGGATAGAATTGGCTCTTTCTGGTGTGTGAGTGGGACTCAGTACCACTCCAGCTGGTATTAATAGAGGCCTGGATTGAATTGGCTCTTTTCTGGTGTGTGAGTGGGACTCAGTACCACTCCAGCTGGTATTTATAGAGGCCTGGATTGAATTGGCTCTTTCCTGGTGTGTGAGTGGGACTCAGTACCACTCCAGCTGGTATTAATAGAGACCTGGATTGAATTGGCTCTTTCCTGGTGTGTGAGCGGGACTCAGTACCACTCCAGCTGGTATTAATAGAGGTCTGTATTGATTTGTCTCTTTCCTGCTGTGTGAGTGGGACTCAGAACCACTCCAGCTGGTATTGATAGAGGTCTGTATTGATTTGTCTCTTTCCTGCTGTGTGAGTGGGACTCAGAACCACTCCAGCTGGTATTAATAGAGGTCTTGATTGAATTGCCTCTTTCCTGGTGTGTGAGTCGGGCTCAGTACCACTCCAGCTGGTATTAATAGAGACCAGGATTGAATTGCCTCTTTCCAGGTGTTTGAGTGGGACTCAGAACCACTCCAGCTGGTATTAATAGAGGCCTGGATTGAATTGGCTCTTTCCTGGTGTGTGAGCGGGACTCAGTACCACTCCTGCTGGTATTAATAGAGGCCTGGATTGAATTGGCTCTTTCCTGGTGTGTGAGCGGGACTCAGTACCACTCCAGCTGGTATTGATAGAGGCCTGGATTGAATTGACACTTTCCTCGTGTGTGAGTGGGGCTCAGTACCACTCCAGCTGGTATTAATAGAGGTCTTGATTGAATTGGCTCTTTCCTGGTGTGTGAGTGGGGCTCAGTACCACTCCAGCTGGTATTAATAGAGGCCTGGATTGAATTGGCTCTTTCCTGGTGTGTGAATGGGGCTCAGTACCACTCCAGCTGGTATTAATAGAGGTCTTGATTGAATTGGCTCTTTCCTGGTATGTGAGTGGGGCTCAGTACCACTCCAGCTGGTATTAATAGAGGCCTGGATTGAATTGGCTCCTTCCTGGTGTGTGAGTGGGGCTCAGTACCACTCCAGCTGGTATTAATAGAGGTCTTGATTGAATTGGCTCTTTCCTGGTGTGTGAGTGGGGCTCAGTACCACTCCATATGGTATTAATAGAGGCCTGGATTGAATTGGCTCTTTCCTGGTGTGTGAGTGGGGCTCAGTACCACTCCAGCTGGTATTAATAGAGGTCTTGATTGAATTGGCTCTTTCCTGGTGTGTGACTGGGGCTCAGTACCACTCCAGCTGGTGTTAATAGAGGCCTGGATTGAATTGGCTCTTTCCTGTTGTGTGAGTGGGGCTCAGTACCACTCCAGCTGGTATTAATAGAGGCCTGGATTGAATTGGCTCTTCCCTGGTGTGTGAGTGGGACTCGGTACCACTCCAGCTGGTATTGATAGAGGTCTGGATTGATTTGGCTCTTTGCTGGTGTGTGAGTGGGACTCAGTACCACTCCAGCTGGTATTGATAGAGGTCTGGATTGAATCGGCTCTTTCCTGGTGTGTGAGTGGGACTCAGTACCACTCCAGCTGGTATTAATAGAGGTCTGGATTGAAATGGCTCTTTCCTGGTGTGTGAGTGGGGCTCAGTACCACTCCAGCTGGTATTGATAGAGGTCTGGATTGAAATGGCTCTTTCCTGGTGTGTGAGTGGGGCTCAGTACCACTCCAGCTGGTATTAATAGGGGTATGGATTGAATTGACTCTTTCCTGGTTTTTGAGTCGGACTCAGGACCACTTCTGCAGGTATTTATAGAGGTCTAGATTGAAATTAAACTTTCCTGGTGTGTGAGTGGGACTCAGTACCACTCCTGCTGGTATTAATAGAGGTCTTGATTGAATTGGCTCTTTCCTGGTTTGTGAGTGGGGCTAAGAACCACTCCAGCTGGTATTAATAGAGGCCTGGATTGAATTGCCTCTTTCCTGGTGTTTGAGTGGGACTCACAACCACTCCAGCTGGAATTAAATTGGCCTGGATTGATTTTGCTCTTTCCTGGTGTGTGAGTGGGGCTCAGTACCACTCCAGCTGGTATTAATAGAGACCAGGATTGAATTACCCTTTTCCTGGAGCGTGAGTGGGACTCAGTACCACTCCAGCTGGTATTAATAGAGGCCTTGTTTGAATTGCCTCTTTCCTGGTGTGTGCGTGGGGCTCCGTCTGACTCCAGCTGGTATTAATAGAGGTCTGGATTGAATTGCCTCTTTCCTGGTGTGTGAGTGGGACTCAGTACCACTCCAGCTGGTATTAATAGAGGTCTGGTTTGAATTGAAACTTTCCTGGTGTGTGAGTGGGGCTCAGTACCACTCCAGCTGGTATTAATAGAGGCCTGGATTGAATTGGCACTTTCCTGGTGTGTGAGTGGGGATCAGTACTACTCCAGCTGGTATTAATAGCAATTTGGTTTAAATTGACACTTTCCTGGTGTGTGGGTGGGGCTCAGTACCACTCCAGCTGGTATTAATGGAGACCTGGATAGAAATGGCTCTTTCTGGTGTGTGAGTGGGACTCAGTACCACTCCAGCTGGTATTAATAGAGGCCTGGATTGAATTGGCTCTTTTCTGGTGTGTGAGTGGGATTCAGTACCACTCCAGCTGGTATTAATAGAGACCTGGATTGAATTGGCTCTTTCCTGGTGTGTGAGCGGGACTCAGTACCACTCCAGCTGGTATTAATAGAGGTCTGTATTGATTTGTCTCTTTCCTGCTGTGTGAGTGGGACTCAGAACCACTCCAGCTGGTATTGATAGAGGTCTGTATTGATTTGTCTCTTTCCTGCTGTGTGAGTGGGACTCAGAACCACTCCAGCTGGTATTAATAGAGGTCTTGATTGAATTGCCTCTTTCCTGGTGTGTGAGTCGGGCTCAGTACCACTCCAGCTGGTATTAATAGAGACCAGGATTGAATTGCCTCTTTCCTGGTGTTTGAGTGGGACTCAGAACCACTCCAGCTGGTATTAATAGAGGCCTGGATTGAATTGCCTCTTTCCTGGTGTGTGAGTGAGACTCAGTACCACTCCAGCTGGTATTAATAAAGGCCTGGATTGAATTGACTCTTTCCTGGTGTGTGAGTGGGACTCAGTACCACTCCAGCTGGTAATAATAGAGGCCTGGATTGAATTGGCTCTTTCCTGGTGTGCGAGTGGGGCTCAGTACCACTCCAGGTGGTATTAATAGAGGCCTGGATTGAATTGGCTCTTTCCTGGTGTGCGAGTGGGGCTCAGTGCCACTCCAGCTGGTATTAATAGAGATCTGGATTGAATCGGCTCTTTCCTGGTGTGTGAGTGGGACTCAGTACCACTCCAGCTGGTATTAATAGATGCCTGGATAGAATTGGCTCTTTCCTGGTGTGTGAGTGGGACTCAGTACCACTCCAGCTTTTATTAATAGAGGTCTGGATTGAATTGGCATTTTCCTCGTGTGTGTGTGGGACTCAGTATCACTCCAGCTGGTATTAATAGATGTCTGGATTGATTTGGCTCTTTCCTGGTGTGTGAGTGGGAGTCAGTACCACTCCAGCTGGTATGAATAGAGGACTGGATTGAATTGGCTTTTTCCTCCTGTGTGTGTGGGACTCAGTATCACTCCAGCTGGTATTAATAGATGTCTGGATTGATTTGGCTCTTTCCTGGTGTGTGAGTGGGAGTCAGTACCACTCCAGCTGGTATGAATAGAGGACTGGATTGAATTGGCTCTTTCCTGGTGTGTGAGTGGGACTCAGTATCACTCCAGCTGGTATTAATAGAGGTCTTGATTGAATTGGCTCTTTCCTGGTGTATGAGTGGGTCTCAGTACCACTCCAGCTGGTATTAATAGAGGACTCGATTGAATTGCCTCTTTCCTGGTGTGTGAGTGGGACTCGGTACCACTCCAGCTGGTATTGATAGAGGTCTGGATTGAATTGGCTCTTTCCTGGTATGTGAGTCGGACTCAGTACCACTCCAGCTGGTATTGATAGAGGTCTGGATTGAAATGGCTCTTTCCTGGTGTGTGAGTGGGGCTCAGTACCACTCCAGCTGGTATTAATAGAGGCCTGGATTGAATTGGCTCTTCCCTGGTGTGTGAGTCGGACTCAGTACCACTCCAGCTGGTATTAATAGGGGTCTGGATTGAATTGACTCTTTCCTGGTGTGTGAGTCGGACTCAGTACCACTTCTGCAGGTATTTATAGAGGCCTAGATTGAAATTAAACTTTCCTGGTGTGTGAGTAGGACTCAGTACCACTCCTGCTGGTATTAATAGTGACCTGGATTGAATTGGCTCTTTCCTGGTGTGTGAGTGGGACTCAGAACCACTCCAGCTGGTATTAATAGAGGTCTGTGTTGATTTGCGTCTTTCCTGCTGTGTGAGTGGGACTCAGAACCACTCCAGCTAGTATTAATAGAGGTCTTGATTGAATTGGCTCTTTCCTGGTTTGTGAGCGGGACTCACAACCACTCCAGCTGGTATTAATAGAGGCCTGGATTGAATTGGCTCTTTCTGGTGTGTGAGTGGGACTCAGTACCACTCCAGCTGGTATTAATAAAGCCCTGGATTGAATTGGCTCTTTCCTGGTGTGTGAGTGGGACTCACAACCACTCCAGCTGGTATTAATAGAGGCCTGGATTGAATTGGCTCTTTTCTGGTTTGTGAGTGGGACTCACAACCACTCCAGCTGGTATTAATAGAGGCCTGGATTGAATTGGCTCTTTCTGGTGTGTGAGTGGGACTCAGTACCACTCCAGCTGGTATTAATAAAGCCCTGGATTGAATTGGCTCTTTCCTGGTGTGTGAGTGGGACTCACAACCACTCCAGCTGGTATTAATAGAGGCCTGGATTGAATTGGCTCTTTCTGGTGTGTGAGTGGGACTCAGTACCGCTCCAGCTGGTATTAATAGAGGCCTGGATTGAATTGGCTCTTTTCTGGTGTGTGAGTGGGACTCAGTACCACTCCAGCTGGTATTAATAGAGGCCTGGATTGAATTGGCTCTTCCCTGGTGTGTGAGTGGGACTCAGTACCACTCCAGCTGGTATTAATAGGGGTCTGGATTGAATTGACTCTTTCCTGGTTTGTGAGTCGGACTCAGAACCACTTCTGCAGGTATTTATAGAGGCCTAGATTGAAATTAAACTTTCCTGGTGTGTGAGTAGGACTCAGTACCACTCCTGCTGGTTTTAATAGTGACCTGGATTGAATTGGCTCTTTCCTGGTGTGTGAGTGGGACTCAGAACCACTCCAGCTGGTATTAATAAAGCCCTGGATTGAATTGGCTCTTTCCTGGTGTGTGAGTGGGACTCAGTACCGCTCCAGCTGGTATTAATAGAGGCCTGGATTGAATTGGCTCTTTTCTGGTGTGTGAGTGGGACTCAGTACCACTCCAGCTGGTATTAATAGAGTCTTGGATTGAATTGGCTCTTTCCTGGTGTGTGAGTGGGACTCAGTACCACTCCAGCTGGTATTAATAGAGGTTTGGATTGAATTGGCTCTTTCCTGGTGTGTGAGTGGGGCTCAGTACCACTCCAGCTGGTATTAATAGAGGCCTGGATTGAATTGGCTCTTTCCTGGTGTGTGAGTGGGGCTCAGTACCACTCCAGCTGGTATTAATAGAGGTCTTGATTGAATTGGCTCTTTCCTGGTGTGTGAGTGGGGCTCAGTACCACTCCAGCTAGTATTAATAGAGGCCTGGATTGAATTGGCTCTTTCCTGGTGTGTGAGTGGGGCTCAGTACCACTCCATATGGAATTAATAGAGGCCTGGATTGAATTGGCTCTTTCCTGGTGTGTGAGTGGGGCTCAGTACCACTCCAGCTGGTATTAATAGAGGTCTTGATTGAATTGGCTCTTTCCTGGTGTGTGACTGGGGCTCAGTACCACTCCAGCTGGTGTTAATAGAGGCCTGGATTGAATTGGCTCTTTCCTGGTGTGTGAGTGGGGCTCAGTACCACTCCAGCTGGTATTAATAGAGTCCTGGATTGAATTGGCTCTTCCCTGGTGTGTGAGTGGGACTCGGTACCACTCCAGCTGGTGTTAATAAAGCCCTGGATTGAATTGGCTCTTTCCTGGTGTGTGAGTGGGGCTCAGTACCACTCCAGCTGGTATTAATAGAGGTCTTGATTGAATTGGCTCTTTCCTGGTGTGTGAGTGGGGCTCAGTACCACTCCAGCTAGTATTAATAGAGGCCTGGATTGAATTGGCTCTTTCCTGGTGTGTGAGTGGGGCTCAGTACCACTCCATATGGTATTAATAGAGGCCTGGATTGAATTGGCTCTTTCCTGGTGTGTGAGTGGGGCTCAGTACCACTCCAGCTGGTATTAATAGAGGTCTTGATTGAATTGGCTCTTTCCTGGTGTGTGACTGGGGCTCAGTACCACTCCAGCTGGTGTTAATAGAGGCCTGGATTGAATTGGCTCTTTCCTGGTGTGTGAGTGGGGCTCAGTACCACTCCAGCTGGTATTAATAGAGGCCTGGATTGAATTGGCTCTTCCCTGGTGTGTGAGTGGGACTCGGTACCACTCCAGCTGGTGTTAATAAAGCCCTGGATTGAATTGGCTCTTCCCTGGTGTGTGAGTGGGACTCGGTACCACTCCAGCTGGTATTGATAGAGGTCTGGATTGATTTGGCTCTTTCCTGGTATGTGAGTGTGACTCAGTACCACTCCAGCTGGTATTGATAGGGGTATGGATTGAATTGACTCTTTCCTGGTTTTTGAGTCGGACTCAGGACCACTTCTGCAGGTATTTATAGAGGCCTAGATTGAAATTAAACTTTCCTGGTGTGTGAGTGGGACTCAGTACCACTCCTGCTGGTATTAATAGAGGTCTTGATTGAATTGGCTCTTTCCTGGTTTGTGAGTGGGGCTACGAACCACTCCAGCTGGTATTAATAAAGGCCTGGATTGAATTGCCTCTTTCCTGGTGTTTGAGTGGGACTCACAACCACTCCAGCTGGAATTAAATTGGCCTGGATTGATTTTGCTCTTTCCAGTTGTGTGAGTGGGGCTCAGTACCACTCCAGCTGGTATTAATAGAGACCAGGATTGAATTACCCTTTTCCTGGAGCGTGAGTTCGACTCAGTACCACTCCAGCTGGTATTAATAGAGGCCTAGTTTGAATTGCCTCTTTCCTGGTGTGTGCGTGGGGCTCAGTCTGACTCCAGCTGGTATTAATAGAGGTCTGGATTGAATTGCCTCTTTCCTGGTGTGTGAGTGGGACTCAGTACCACTCCAGCTGGTATTAATAGAGGTCAGGTTTGAATTCACACTTTCCTGGTGTGTGAGTGGGGCTCAGTACCACTCCAGCTGGTATTAATGGAGGCCTGGATTGAATTGGCACTTTCCTGGTGTGTGAGTGGGGATCAGTACTACTCCAGCTGGTATTAATAGCAATTTGGTTTAAATTGACACTTTCCTGGTGTGTGAGTGGGACTCAGTACCACTCCAGCTGGTATTAATAGAGGCCTGGATTGAATTGGCTCTTTTCTGATGTGTGAGTGGGACTCAGTACCACTCCAGCTGGTATTTATAGAGGCCTGGATTGAATTGGCTCTTTCCTGGTGTGTGAGTGGGACTCAGTACCACTCCAGCTGGTATTAATAGAGACCAGGATTGAATTACCCTTTTCCTGGAGCGTGAGTGGGACTCAGTACCACTCCAGCTGGTATTAATAGAGGCCTAGTTTGAATTGCCTCTTTCCTGGTGTGTGCGTGGGGCTCAGTCTGACTCCAGCTGGTATTAATAGAGGTCTGGATTGAATTGCCTCTTTCCTGGTGTGTGAGTGGGACTCAGTACCACTCCAGCTGGTATTAATAGAGGTCAGGTTTGAATTCACACTTTCCTGGTGTGTGAGTGGGGCTCAGTACCACTCCAGCTGGTATTAATGGAGGCCTGGATTGAATTGGCACTTTCCTGGTGTGTGAGTGGGGATCAGTACTACTCCAGCTGGTATTAATAGCAATTTGGTTTAAATTGACACTTTCCTGGTGTGTGAGTGGGACTCAGTACCACTCCAGCTGGTATTAATAGAGGCCTGGATTGAATTGGCTCTTTTCTGATGTGTGAGTGGGACTCAGTACCACTCCAGCTGGTATTTATAGAGGCCTGGATTGAATTGGCTCTTTCCTGGTGTGTGAGTGGGACTCAGTACCACTCCAGCTGGTATTAATAGAGACCTGGATTGAATTGGCTCTTTCCTGGTGTGTGAGCGGGACTCAGTACCACTCCAGCTGGTATTAATAGAGGTCTGTATTGATTTGTCTCTTTCCTGCTGTGTGAGTGGGACTCAGAACCACTCCAGCTGGTATTAATAGAGGTCTTGATTGAATTGGCTCTTTCCTGGTGTGTGAGTCGGGCTCAGTACCACTCCAGCTGGTATTAATAGAGACCAGGATTGAATTGCCTCTTTCCTGGTGTTTGAGTGGGACTCAGAACCACTCCAGCTGGTATTAATAGAGGCCTGGATTGAATTGCCTCTTTCCTGGTGTGTGAGTGAGACTCAGTACCACTCCAGCTGGTATTAATAAAGGCCTGGATTGAATTGCCTCTTTCCTGGTGTGTGAGTGGGACTCAGTACCACTCCAGCTGGTAATAATCGAGGCCTGGATTGAATTGGCTCTTTCCTGGTGTGCGAGTGGGGCTCAGTACCACTCCAGGTGGTATTAATAGAGGCCTGGATTGAATTGGCTCTTTCCTGGTGTGCGAGTGGGGCTCAGTGCCACTCCAGCTGGTATTAATAGTGATCTGGATTGAATCGGCTCTTTCCTGGTGTGTGAGTGGGACTCAGTACCACTCCAGCTGGTATTAATAGATGCCTGGATAGAATTGCCTCTCTTCCGGTGTGTGAGTGGGACTCAGTATCACTCCAGCTGGTATTAATAGAGGCCTGGATTGAATCGGCTCTTTCCTGGTGTGTGAGTGGGACTCAGTACCACTCCAGCTGGTATTAATAGAGGTCTGGATTGAATTGGCTCTTTCCTGGTGTGTGAGTGGGACTCAGTACCACTCCAGCTTTTATTAATAGAGGTCTGGATTGAATTGGCTTTTTCCTCGTGTGTGTGTGGGACTCAGTATCACTCCAGCTGGTATTAATAGATGTCTGGATTGATTTGGCTCTTTCCTGGTGTGTGAGTGGGAGTCAGTACCACTCCAGCTGGTATTAATAGAGGACTGGATTGAATTGGCTCTTTCCTGGAGTGTGTGTGGGACTCAGTACCACTCCAGCTGGTATGAATAGAGGACTGGATTGAATTGGCTCTTTCCTGGTGTGTGTGTGGGACTCAGTACCACTCCAGCTGGTATGAATAGAGGACTGGATTGAATTGGCTCTTTCCTGGTGTGTGAGTGGGACTCAGTGTCACTCCAGCTGGTATTAATAGAGGTCTTGATTGAATTGGCTCTTTCCTGGTGTATGAGTGGGGCTCAGTACCACTCCAGCTGGTATTAATAGAGGCCTGGTTTGAGTTGACTCTTTCCTGGTTTGTGAGTGGGACTCAGTACCACTCCAGCTGGTATTAATAGAGGCCTGGTTTGAATTGACTCTTTCCTGGTATGTGAGTCGGACTCAGTACCATTCCAGATGGTATTAATAGAGGACTCGATTGAATTGCCTCTTTCCTGGTGTGTGAGTGGGACTCGGTACCACTCCAGCTGGTATTAATAGAGGCCTGGTTTGAGTTGACTCTTTCCTGGTTTGTGAGTGGGACTCAGTACCACTCCAGCTGGTATTAATAGAGGCCTGGTTTGAATTGACTCTTTCCTGGTATGTGAGTCGGACTCAGTACCATTCCAGATGGTATTAATAGAGGCCTGGTTTGAATTGGCTCTTTCCTGGTGTGTGAGTGGGGCTCAGTACCACTCCAGCTGGTATTGATAGAGGTCTGGATTGAAATGGCTCTTTCCTGGTGCGTGAGTGGGGCTCAGTACCACTCCAGCTGGTATTAATAGAGGCCTGGATTGAATTGGCTCTTCCCTGGTGTGTGAGTCGGACTCAGTACCACTCCAGCTGGTATTAATAGAGGCCTGGATTGAATTGGCTCTTTCCTGGTTTGTGAGTCGGACTCAGTACCACTTCTGCAGGTATTTATAGAGGCCTAGATTGAAATTAAACTTTCCTGGTGTGTGAGTAGGACTCAGTACCACTCCTGCTGGTATTAATAGTGACCTGGATTGATTTGCCTCTTTCCTGGTGTGTGAGTGGGACTCAGAACCACTCCAGCTAGTATTAATAGAGGTCTTGATTGAATTGGCTCTTTCCTGGTTTGTGAGTGGGGCTCAGAACCACTCTAGCTGGTATTAATAAAGCCCTGGATTGAATTGGCTCTTTCCTGGTGTGTGAGTGGGACTCAGTACCACTCCAGCTGGTATTAATAGAGGCCTGGATTGAATTGGCTCTTTCTGGTGGGTGAGTGGGACTCAGTACCGCTCCAGCTGGTATTAATAGAGGCCTGGATTGAATTGGCTCTTTTCTGGTGTGTGAGTGGGACTCAGTACCACTCCAGCTGGTATTAATAGAGGCCTGGTTTGAGTTGACTCTTTCCTGGTTTGTGAGTGGGACTCAGTACCACTCCAGCTGGTATTAATAGAGGCCTGGTTTGAATTGACTCTTTCCTGGTATGTGAGTCGGACTCAGTACCATTCCAGATGGTATTAATAGAGGCCTGGTTTGAATTGGCTCTTTCCTGGTGTGTGAGTGGGGCTCAGTACCACTCCAGCTGGTATTGATAGAGGTCTGGATTGAAATGGCTCTTTCCTGGTGCGTGAGTGGGGCTCAGTACCACTCCAGCTGGTATTAATAGAGGCCTGGATTGAATTGGCTCTTCCCTGGTGTGTGAGTCGGACTCAGTACCACTCCAGCTGGTATTAATAGGGGTCTGGATTGAATTGACTCTTTCCTGGTTTGTGAGTCGGACTCAGTACCACTTCTGCAGGTATTTATAGAGGCCTTGATTGAAATTAAACTTTCCTGGTGTGTGAGTAGGACTCAGTACCACTCCTGCTGGTATTAATAGTGACCTGGATTGATTTGCCTCTTTCCTGGTGTGTGAGTGGGACTCAGAACCACTCCAGCTAGTATTAATAGAGGTCTTGATTGAATTGGCTCTTTCCTGGTTTGTGAGTGGGGCTCAGAACCACTCTAGCTGGTATTAATAAAGCCCTGGATTGAATTGGCTCTTTCCTGGTGTGTGAGTGGGACTCAGTACCACTCCAGCTGGTATTAATAGAGGCCTGGATTGAATTGGCTCTTTCTGGTGGGTGAGTGGGACTCAGTACCGCTCCAGCTGGTATTAATAGAGGCCTGGATTGAATTGGCTCTTTTCTGGTGTGTGAGTGGGACTCAGTACCACTCCAGCTGGTATTAATAGAGGTTTGGATTGAATTGGCTCTTTCCTGGTGTGTGAGTGGGGCTCAGTACCACTCCAGCTGGTATTAATAGAGGTTTGGATTGAATTGGCTCTTTCCTGGTGTGTGAGTGGGACTCAGTACCACTCCAGCTGGTATTAATAGAGGTTTGGATTGAATTGGCTCTTTCCTGGTGTGTGAGTGGGGCTCAGTACCACTCCAGCTGGTATTAATAGAGGTTTGGATTGAATTGGCTCTTTCCTGGTGTGTGAGTGGGGCTCAGTACCACTCCAGCTGGTATTAATAGAGGTCTTGATTGAATTGGCTCTTTCCTGGTGTGTGAGTGGGGCTCAGTACCACTCCAGCTAGTATTAATAGAGGTTTGGATTGAATTGGCTCTTTCCTGGTGTGTGAGTGGGGCTCAGTACCACTCCAGCTGGTATTAATAGAGGCCTGGATTGAATTGGCTCTTTCCTGGTGTGTGAGTGGGGCTCAGTACCACTCCAGCTGGTATTAATAGAGGTCTTGATTGAATTGGCTCTTTCCTGGTGTGTGAGTGGGGCTCAGTACCACTCCAGCTAGTATTAATAGAGGCCTGGATTGAATTGGCTCCTTCCTGGTGTGTGAGTGGGGCTCAGTACCACTCCAGCTGGTATTAATAGAGGTCTTGATTGAATTGGCTCTTTCCTGGTGTGTGAGTGGGGCTCAGTACCACTCCATATGGTATTAATAGAGGCCTGGATTGAATTGGCTCTTTCCTGGTGTGTGAGTGGGGCTCAGTACCACTCCAGCTGGTATTAATAGAAGTCTTGATTGAATTGGCTCTTTCCTGGTGTGTGACTGGGGCTCAGTACCACTCCAGCTGGTGTTAATAGAGGCCTGGATTGAATTGGCTCTTTCCTGGTGTGTGAGTGGGGCTCAGTACCACTCCAGCTGGTATTAATAGAGGCCTGGATTGAATTGGCTCTTCCCTGGTGTGTGAGTGGGACTCGGTACCACTCCAGCTGGTATTGATAGAGGTCTGGATTGAATTGGCTCTTTCCTGGTGTGTGAGTGGGGCTCAGTACCACTCCAGCTGGTATTAATAGGGGTATGGATTGAATTGACTCTTTCCTGGTTTTTGAGTCGGACTCAGGACCACTTCTGCAGGTATTTATAGAGGCCTAGATTGAAATTAAACTTTCCTGGTGTGTGAGTGGGACTCAGTACCACTCCTGCTGGTATTAATAGAGGTCTTGATTGAATTGGCTCTTTCCTGGTTTGTGAGTGGGGCTCAGAACCACTCCAGCTGGTATTAATAAAGGCCTGGATTGAATTGCCTCTTTCCTGGTGTTTGAGTGGGGCTCAGTACCACTCCAGCTGGTATTAATAGAGACCAGGATTGAATTACCCTTTTCCTGGAGCGTGAGTGGGACTCAGTACCACTCCAGCTGGTATTAATAGAGGCCTAATTTGAATTGCCTCTTTCCTGGTGTGTGCGTGGGGCTCAGTCTGACTCCAGCTGGTATTAATAGAGGTCTGGATTGAATTGCCTCTTTCCTGGTGTGTGAGTGGGACTCAGTACCACTCCAGCTGGTATTAATAGAGGTCTGGTTTGAATTGACACTTTCCTGGTGTGTGAGTGGGGCTCAGTACCACTCCAGCTGGTATTAATAGAGGCCTGGATTGAATTGGCACTTTCCTGGTGTGTGAGTGGGGATCAGTACTACTCCAGCTGGTATTAATAGCAATTTGGTTTAAATTGACACTTTCCTGGTGTGTGAGTGGGACTCAGTACCACTCCAGCTGGTATTAATAGAGGCCTGGATTGAATTGGCTCTTTTCTGGTGTGTGAGTGGGACTCAGTACCACTCCAGCTGGTATTTATAGAGGCCTGGATTGAATTGGCTCTTTCCTGGTGTGTGAGTGGGACTCAGTACCACTCCAGCTGGTATTAATAGAGACCTGGATTGAATTGGCTCTTTCCTGGTGTGTGAGCGGGACTCAGTACCACTCCAGCTGGTATTGATAGAGGTCTGTATTGATTTGTCTCTTTCCTGCTGTGTGAGTGGGACTCAGAACCACTCCAGCTGGTATTAATAGAGGTCTTGATTGAATTGGCTCTTTCCTGGTGTGTGAGTAGGGCTCAGTACCACTCCAGCTGGTATTAATAGAGACCAGGATTGAATTGCCTCTTTCCTGGTGTTTGAGTGGGACTCAGAACCACTCCAGCTGGTATTAATAGAGGCCTGGATTGAATTGCCTCTTTCCTGGTGTGTGAGTGAGACTCAGTACCACTCCAGCTGGTATTAATAAAGGCCTGGATTGAATTGCCTCTTTCCTGGTGCGTGAGTGGGACTCAGTACCACTCCAGCTGGTAATAATAGAGGCCTGGATTGAATTGGCTCTTTCCTGGTGTGCGAGTGGGGCTCAGTACCACTCCAGGTGGTATTAATAGAGGCCTGGATTGAATTGGCTCTTTCCTGGTGTGCGAGTGGGGCTCAGTGCCACTCCAGCTGGTATTAATAGAGATCTGGATTGAATCGGCTCTTTCCTGGTGTGTGAGTGGGACTCAGTACCACTCCAGCTGGTATTAATAGAAGCCTGGATAGAATTGCCTCTCTTCCGGTGTGTGAGTGGGACTCAGTATCACTCCAGCTGGTATTAATAGAGGCCTGGATTGAATCGGCTCTTTCCTGGTGTGTGAGTGGGACTCAGTACCACTCCAGCTGGTATTAATAGAGGCCTGGATTGAATTGGCTCTTTCCTGGTGTGTGAGTGGGGCTCAGTACCACTCCAGCTGGTATTAATAGAGGTCTTGATTGAATTGGCTCTTTCCTGGTGTGTGAGTGGGGCTCAGTACCACTCCAGCTAGTATTAATAGAGGCCTGGATTGAATTGGCTCCTTCCTGGTGTGTGAGTGGGGCTCAGTACCACTCCAGCTGGTATTAATAGAGGTCTTGATTGAATTGGCTCTTTCCTGGTGTGTGAGTGGGGCTCAGTACCACTCCATATGGTATTAATAGAGGCCTGGATTGAATTGGCTCTTTCCTGGTGTGTGAGTGGGGCTCAGTACCACTCCAGCTGGTATTAATAGAAGTCTTGATTGAATTGGCTCTTTCCTGGTGTGTGACTGGGGCTCAGTACCACTCCAGCTGGTGTTAATAGAGGCCTGGATTGAATTGGCTCTTTCCTGGTGTGTGAGTGGGGCTCAGTACCACTCCAGCTGGTATTAATAGAGGCCTGGATTGAATTGGCTCTTCCCTGGTGTGTGAGTGGGACTCGGTACCACTCCAGCTGGTATTGATAGAGGTCTGGATTGAATTGGCTCTTTCCTGGTGTGTGAGTGGGGCTCAGTACCACTCCAGCTGGTATTAATAGGGGTATGGATTGAATTGACTCTTTCCTGGTTTTTGAGTCGGACTCAGGACCACTCCTGCTGGTATTAATAGAGGTCTTGATTGAATTGGCTCTTTCCTGGTTTGTGAGTGGGGCTCAGAACCACTCCAGCTGGTATTAATAAAGGCCTGGATTGAATTGCCTCTTTCCTGGTGTTTGAGTGGGGCTCAGTACCACTCCAGCTGGTATTAATAGAGACCAGGATTGAATTACCCTTTTCCTGGAGCGTGAGTGGGACTCAGTACCACTCCAGCTGGTATTAATAGAGGCCTAGTTTGAATTGCCTCTTTCCTGGTGTGTGCGTGGGGCTCAGTCTGACTCCAGCTGGTATTAATAGAGGTCTGGATTGAATTGGCTCTTTCCTGGTGTGTGAGTCGGACTCAGTACCACTCCAGCTGGTATTGATAGAGGTCTGGATTGAAATGGCTCTTTCCTGGTGTGTGAGTGGGGCTCAGTACCACTCCAGCTGGTATTAATAGAGGCCTGGATTGAATTGGCTCTTCCCTGGTGTGTGAGTCGGACTCAGTACCACTCCAGCTGGTATTAATAGAGGCCTGGATTGAATTGGCTCTTTCCTGGTGTGTGAGTGGGGCTCAGTACCACTCCAGCTGGTATTAATAGAAGTCTTGATTGAATTGGCTCTTTCCTGGTGTGTGACTGGGGCTCAGTACCACTCCAGCTGGTGTTAATAGAGGCCTGGATTGAATTGGCTCTTTCCTGGTGTGCGAGTGGGGCTCAGTGCCACTCCAGCTGGTATTAATAGAGATCTGGATTGAATCGGCTCTTTCCTGGTGTGTGAGTGGGACTCAGTACCACTCCAGCTGGTATTAATAGAAGCCTGGATAGAATTGCCTCTCTTCCGGTGTGTGAGTGGGACTCAGTATCACTCCAGCTGGTATTAATAGAGGCCTGGATTGAATCGGCTCTTTCCTGGTGTGTGAGTGGGACTCAGTACCACTCCAGCTGGTATTAATAGAGGTCTGGATTGAATTGGCTCTTTCCTGGTGTGTGAGTGGGACTCAGTACCACTCCAGCTTTTATTAATAGAGGTCTGGAGAGAATTGGCTTTTTCCTCGTGTGTGTGTGGGACTCAGTATCACTCCAGCTGGTATTAATAGATGTCTGGATTGATTTGGCTCTTTCCTGGTGTGTGAGTGGGAGTCAGTACCACTCCAGCTGGTATTAATAGAGATCTGGATTGAATCGGCTCTTTCCTGGTGTGTGAGTGGGACTCAGTACCACTCCAGCTGGTATTAATAGAAGCCTGGATAGAATTGCCTCTCTTCCGGTGTGTGAGTGGGACTCAGTATCACTCCAGCTGGTATGAATAGAGGCCTGGATTGAATCGGCTCTTTCCTGGTGTGTGAGTGGGACTCAGTACCACTCCAGCTGGTATTAATAGAGGCCTGGATTGAATTGGCTCTTTCCTGGTGTGTGAGTGGGGCTCAGTACCACTCCAGCTGGTATTAATAGAGGTCTTGATTGAATTGGCTCTTTCCTGGTGTGTGAGTGGGGCTCAGTACCACTCCAGCTAGTATTAATAGAGGCCTGGATTGAATTGGCTCCTTCCTGGTGTGTGAGTGGGGCTCAGTACCACTCCAGCTGGTATTAATAGAGGTCTTGATTGAATTGGCTCTTTCCTGGTGTGTGAGTGGGGCTCAGTACCACTCCATATGGTATTAATAGAGGCCTGGATTGAATTGGCTCTTTCCTGGTGTGTGAGTGGGGCTCAGTACCACTCCAGCTGGTATTAATAGAAGTCTTGATTGAATTGGCTCTTTCCTGGTGTGTGACTGGGGCTCAGTACCACTCCAGCTGGTGTTAATAGAGGCCTGGATTGAATTGGCTCTTTCCTGGTGTGTGAGTGGGGCTCAGTACCACTCCAGCTGGTATTAATAGAGGCCTGGATTGAATTGGCTCTTCCCTGGTGTGTGAGTGGGACTCGGTACCACTCCAGCTGGTATTGATAGAGGTCTGGATTGAATTGGCTCTTTCCTGGTGTGTGAGTGGGGCTCAGTACCACTCCAGCTGGTATTAATAGGGGTATGGATTGAATTGACTCTTTCCTGGTTTTTGAGTCGGACTCAGGACCACTTCTGCACGTATTTATAGAGGCCTAGATTGAAATTAAACTTTCCTGGTGTGTGAGTGGGACTCAGTA
The DNA here is from genome assembly GCF_036365525.1 of Heterodontus francisci. Taxonomy (NCBI): domain Eukaryota; kingdom Metazoa; phylum Chordata; class Chondrichthyes; order Heterodontiformes; family Heterodontidae; genus Heterodontus; species Heterodontus francisci. The sequence goes on along the minus strand of NW_027142108.1, from coordinate 339,194 downwards.
CCACTCCTGCTGGTATTAATAGAGGTCTTGATTGAATTGGCTCTTTCCTGGTTTGTGAGTGGGGCTCAGATCCACTCCAGCTGGTATTAATAAAGGCCTGGATTGAATTGCCTCTTTCCTGGTGTTTGAGTGGGGCTCAGTACCACTCCAGCTGGTATTAATAGAGACCAGGATTGAATTACCCTTTTCCTGGAGCGTGAGTGGGACTCAGTACCACTCCAGCTGGTATTAATAGAGGCCTAGTTTGAATTGCCTCTTTCCTGGTGTGTGCGTGGGGCTCAGTCTGACTCCAGCTGGTATTAATAGAGGTCTGGATTGAATTGGCTCTTTCCTGGTGTGTGAGTCGGACTCAGTACCACTCCAGCTGGTATTGATAGAGGTCTGGATTGAAATGGCTCTTTCCTGGTGTGTGAGTGGGGCTCAGTACCACTCCAGCTGGTATTAATAGAGGCCTGGATTGAATTGGCTCTTCCCTGGTGTGTGAGTCGGACTCAGTACCACTCCAGCTGGTATTAATAGAGGCCTGGATTGAATTGGCTCTTTCCTGGTGTGTGAGTGGGGCTCAGTACCACTCCAGCTGGTATTAATAGAAGTCTTGATTGAATTGGCTCTTTCCTGGTGTGTGACTGGGGCTCAGTACCACTCCAGCTGGTGTTAATAGAGGCCTGGATTGAATTGGCTCTTTCCTGGTGTGTGAGTGGGGCTCAGTACCACTTCAGCTGGTATTAATAGAGGCCTGGATTGAATTGGCTCTTTCCTGGTGTGTGAGTGGGACTCGGTACCACTCCAGCTGGTATTGATAGAGGTCTGGATTGAATTGGCTCTTTCCTGGTGTGTGAGTGGGGCTCAGTACCACTCCAGCTGGTATTAATAGGGGTATGGATTGAATTGACTCTTTCCTGGTTTTTGAGTCGGACTCAGGACCACTTCTGCAGGTATTTATAGAGGCCTAGATTGAAATTAAACTTTCCTGGTGTGTGAGTGGGACTCAGTACCACTCCTGCTGGTATTAATAGAGGTCTTGATTGAATTGGCTCTTTCCTGGTGTGTGAGTGAGACTCAGTACCACTCCAGCTGGTATTAATAAAGGCCTGGATTGAATTGCCTCTTTCCTGGTGTGTGAGTGGGACTCAGTACCACTCCAGCTGGTAATAATAGAGGCCTGGATTGAATTGGCTCTTTCCTGGTGTGCGAGTGGGGCTCAGTACCACTCCAGGTGGTATTAATAGAGGCCTGGATTGAATTGGCTCTTTCCTGGTGTGCGAGTGGGGCTCAGTGCCACTCCAGCTGGTATTAATAGAGATCTGGATTGAATCGGCTCTTTCCTGGTGTGTGAGTGGGACTCAGTACCACTCCAGCTGGTATTAATAGAAGCCTGGATAGAATTGCCTCTCTTCCGGTGTGTGAGTGGGACTCAGTATCACTCCAGCTGGTATTAATAGAGGCCTGGATTGAATCGGCTCTTTCCTGGTGTGTGAGTGGGACTCAGTACCACTCCAGCTGGTATTAATAGAGGTCTGGATTGAATTGGCTCTTTCCTGGTGTGTGAGTGGGACTCAGTACCACTCCAGCTTTTATTAATAGAGGTCTGGATAGAATTGGCTTTTTCCTCGTGTGTGTGTGGGACTCAGTATCACTCCAGCTGGTATTAATAGATGTCTGGATTGATTTGGCTCTTTCCTGGTGTGTGAGTGGGAGTCAGTACCACTCCAGCTGGTATTAATAGAGGACTGGATTGAATTGGCTCTTTCCTGGTGTGTGTGTGGGACTCAGTACCACTCCAGCTGGTATGAATAGAGGACTGGATTGAATTGGCTCTTTCCTGGTGTGTGTGTGGGACTCAGTATCACTCCAGCTGGTATTAATAGAGGTCTTGATTGAATTGGCTCTTTCCTGGTGTATGAGTGGGGCTCAGTACCACTCCAGCTGGTATTAATAGAGGACTCGATTGAATTGCCTCTTTCCTGGTGTGTGAGTGGGACTCGGTACCACTCCAGCTGGTATTAATAGAGGCCTGGTTTGAATTGACTCTTTCCTGGTTTGTGAGTCGGACTCAGTACCACTCCAGCTGGTATTGATAGAGGTCTGGATTGATTTGGCTCTTTACTGGTGTGCGAGTGGGGCTCAGTACCACTCCAGCTGGTATTGATAGAGGTCTGGATTGAATTGGCTCTTTCCTGGTGTGTGAGTCGGACTCAGTACCACTCCAGCTGGTATTGATAGAGGTCTGGATTGAAATGGCTCTTTCCTGGTGTGTGAGTGGGGCTCAGTACCACTCCAGCTGGTATTAATAGAGGCCTGGATTGAATTGGCTCTTCCCTGGTGTGTGAGTCGGACTCAGTACCACTCCAGCTGGTATTAATAGAGGCCTGGATTGAATTGGCTCTTCCCTGGTGTGTGAGTCGGACTCAGTACCACTCCAGCTGGTATTAATAGGGGTCTGGATTGAATTGACTCTTTCCTGGTATGTGAGTCGGGCTCAGTACCACTCCAGCTGGTATTGATAGAGGTCTGGATTGAAATGGCTCTTTCCTGGTGTGTGAGTGGGACTCAGGACCACTTCTGCAGGTATTTATAGAGGCCTAGATTGAAATTAAACTTTCCTGGTGTGTGAGTGGGACTCAGTACCACTCCAGCTGGTATTAATAGTGACCTGGATTGAATTGGCTCTTTCCTGGTGTGTGAGTGGGACTCAGAACCACTCCAGCTAGTATTAATAGAGGTCTTGATTGAATTGGCTCTTTCCTGGTTTGTGAGTGGGGCTCAGAACCACTCCAGCTGGTATTAATAAAGCCCTGGATTGAATTGGCTCTTTCCTGGTGTGTGAGTGGGACTCACAACCACTCCAGCTGGTATTAATAGAGGCCTGGATTGAATTGGCTCTTTCGTGGTGTGTGAGTGGGGCACAGTACCACTCCAGCTGGTATTAATAGAGGCCTGGATTGAATTGGCTCTTTCTGGTGTGTGAGTGGGACTCAGTACCGCTCCAGCTGGTATTAATTGAGGCCTGGATTGAATTGGCTCTTTTCTGGTGTGTGAGTGGGACTCAGTACCACTCCAGCTGGTATTAATAGAGTCTTGGATTGAATTGGCTCTTTCCTGGTGTGTGAGTGGGACTCAGTACCACTCCAGCTGGTATTAATAGAGGTTTGGATTGAATTGGCTCTTTCCTGGTGTGTGAGTGGGGCTCAGTACCACTCCAGCTGGTATTAATAGAGGCCTGGATTGAATTGGCTCTTTCCTGGTGTGTGAGTGGGGCTCAGTACCACTCCAGCTGGTATTAATAGAGGTCTTGATTGAATTGGCTCTTTCCTGGTGTGTGAGTGGGGCTCAGTACCACTCCAGCTGGTATTAATAGAGGCCTGGATTGAATTGGCTCTTTCCTGGTTTGTGAGTGGGGCTCAGTACCACTCCAGCTGGTATTAATAGAGGTCTTGATTGAATTGGCTCTTTCCTGGTGTGTGACTGGGGCTCAGTACCACTCCAGCTGGTGTTAATAGAGGCCTGGATTGAATTGGCTCTTTCCTGGTGTGTGAGTGGGACTCGGTACCACTCCAGCTGGTATTGATAGAGGTCTGGTTTGAAATGGCTCTTTCCTGGTGTGTGAGTGGGGCTCAGTACCACTCCAGCTGGTATTAATAGGGGTATGGATTGAATTGACTCTTTCCTGGTTTTTGAGTCGGACTCAGGACCACTTCTGCAGGTATTTATAGAGGCCTAGATTGAAATTAAACTTTCCTGGTGTGTGAGTGGGACTCAGTACCACTCCTGCTGGTATTAATAGAGGTCTTGATTGAATTGGCTCTTTCCTGGTTTGTGAGTGGGGCTCAGAACCAATCCAGCTGGTATTAATAAAGGCCTGGATTGAATTGCCTCTTTCCTGGTGTTTGAGTGGGACTCACAACCACTCCAGCTGGAATTAAATTGGCCTGGATTGATTTTGCTCTTTCCAGGTGTGTGGGTGGGGCTCAGTACCACTCCAGCTGGTATTAATAGAGACCAGGATTGAATTACCCTTTTCCTGGAGCGTGAGTGGGACTCAGTACCACTCCAGCTGGTATTAATAGAGGCCTAGTTTGAATTGCCTCTTTCCTGGTGTGTGCGTGGGGCTCAGTCTGACTCCAGCTGGTATTAATAGAGGTCTGGATTGAATTGCCTCTTTCCTGGTGTGTGAGTGGGACTCAGTACCACTCCAGCTGGTATTAATAGAGGTCTGGTTTGAATTGACACTTTCCTGGTGTGTGAGTGGGGCTCAGTACCACTCCAGCTGGTATTAATAGAGGCCTGGATTGAATTGGCTCTTCCCTGGTGTGTGAGTCGGACTCAGTACCACTCCAGCTGGTATTAATAGGGGTCTGGATTGAATTGACTCTTTCCTGGTTTGTGAGTCGGACTCAGTACCACTTCTGCAGGTATTTATAGAGGCCTAGATTGAAATTAAACTTTCCTGGTGTGTGAGTGGGACTCAGTACCACTCCTGCTGGTATTAATAGTGACCTGGATTGAATTGGCTCTTTCCTGGTGTGTGTGGGACTCAGTACCACTCCAGCTGGTATTAATAAAGCCCTGGATTGAATTGGCTCTTTCCTGGTGTGTGAGTGGGACTCACAACCACTCCAGCTGGTTTTAATAGAGGCCTGGATTGAATTGGCTCTTTCGTGGTGTGTGAGTGGGGCACAGTACCACTCCAGCTGGTATTAATAGAGGCCTGGATTGAATTGGCTCTTTCTGGTGTGTGAGTGGGACTCAGTACCGCTCCAGCTGGTATTAATAGAGGCCTGGATTGAATTGGCTCTTTTCTGGTGTGTGAGTGGGACTCAGTACCACTCCAGCTGGTATTAATAGAGGTTTGGATTGAATTGGCTCTTTCCTGGTGTGTGAGTGGGGCTCCGTTCCACTCCAGCTGGTATTAATAGAGGCTTGGATTCAATTGGCAGCTGAACACGTGGCTACAGAACTAGTGCAGGAGGGAGGGATTCAGATATGTAGGACTTTGGGATATCTTCTGGGGAGGGTGGGACCTGTACAAAAAGGACGGGTTGCATCTGAACTGGAGGGGCACCAATATCCTGGGCAGGAGGTTTGCTAGAGCTGTTCGGGAGGGTTTGAACAGTCTTGCATTGGGATGGGAACCGGAGCTACGGATCAGTGGATGGGGTAGCTGTTTGAACAGGCAGAGACCGAGTGCAGAGAGTCTGTGAGGAAGGTTAGACAGTTGACAGGGCAAAGTTGCAGCCAGTATGATGGGTTGAAGTGTGTCTATTTTAATGCAGAAAGTGTCAGGAATAAGGGTGATGTACTTAGAGAAAGGATCAGTACTTGGAGCTACGATGTTGTGGCCATTACGGAGACTTGGATATCACAGGGGCAGGAATGGATGTTGGGTGTTCCGGGGTTTAGATGTTTCAAAAGGAATAGGGAGGGAGGTAAAAGAGGTGGGGGAGTGGCTTTGCTAATCAGGGATAGTATCACAGCTGCAGAAAGGGAGGTCGTCGAGGGGGGTTTGTCTACTGAGTCATTATGGGTGGAAGTCAGAAACAGGAAAGTAGCAGTCACTTTATTGGGAGTTTTCTATAGACCCCCAAATAGCAACAGAGACATGGAGGAACAGAGTGGGAGGCAGATTTTGGAAAGGTGCAGAAGTAACAGGGTTGTTGTCATGGGTGACTTCAACTTCCCTAATATTGATTGGAACCTCCTCAGTGCAAATAGTTTGGATGGAGCAGTTTTTGTCAGGTGTGTCCAGGAAGGTTTCCTGACTCAATATGTAGATAGGCCGACTGGAGGGGAGACTATGTTGGACTTGGTGCTTGGCAACGAACCAGGCCAGGTGGCAGATCTCTCGGTGGGAGAGCATTTCGGTCATAGTGATCACAACTCCCTGACCTTTACAATAGTCTTGGAGAGGGACAGGAGCAGACGAGATGGGAAAATATTTAATTGGGGGAGGGTGAATTACAATGCTATTAGGCAGGAACTGGGGAGCATAAACTGGGAACAGATGTTCTCAGGGAAATGCACGACAGAAATGTGGAGGTTGTTTAGGGAGCACTTGCTGCGACTGCTGGATAGGTTTGTCCTGATGAGGCAGGGAAGGGATCGTAGGGTGAAGGAACCTTGGATGATAAGAGAAGTGGAACAGCTAGTCAGGAGGAAGAAGGAAGCTTACTTAAGGTTGAGGAAGCAAGGATCAGACAGGGCTCTAGAAGGTTACAAGGTAGCCAGGAAGGAACTGAAGAATGGACTTAGGAGAGCTAGAAGGGGACATGAAAACGTCTTGGCGGGTAGGATTAAGGAAAATGCCAAGGCGTTCTACACTTATGTGAGGAACAAGAGGATGGCCAGAGTGAGGGTAGGGCAGATCAGGGATAGTGGAGGGAACTTGTGCCTGGAGTCGGAGGAGGTAGGGGAGGTCCTAAATGAATACTTTGCTTCAGTATTCACTTGTGTGAGGGACCTGGTCGTTTGTGAGGACAGCATGGAACAGGCTGATATGCTCAAACAGGTTGAGGTTAAGAGGGAGGATGTGCTGGAATTTTTGAATGATATGAGGACAGATAATCTCCGGGGCCAGACGGGAAATACCCAAGGATATTATGGGAAGCAAGGGAAGAGATTGCTGCACCTTTGGCGATGATCTTTGCGTCTTCACTGTCCACTGGAGTCGTCCTGGATGATTGGAGGGTGGCAAATATTGTTCCCTTGTTCAAGAAAGGGAATAGGGATAACCCTGGGAATATAGACCTGTCAGTCTTACATCGGTAGTGGGCAAATTATTGGAGAGGATTCTGAGAGACAGGATTTATGATTATTTGGAAAAGCATGGTTTGATTAGAGACAGTCAGCATTGCTTTGTGAGGGGCAGGTCATGCCTCACAAGCCTAATTGAATTCTTTGAAGATGTGACAAAACACATTGATGAAGGAAGAGCAGTGGATGTGGTGTATATGGATTTTAGCAAGGCGTTTGATAAGGTTCCCCATGGTAGGCTCATTCAGAAAGTGAGGAGGCATGGGATACAGGGAAAGTTGGCTGTCTGGATACAGAATTGGCTGGCCCATCGAAGTCAGAGGGTGGTAGTAGATGGAAAGTATTCAGCATGGAGCTCAGTGACCAGTGGTGTTCCACAAGGATCTGTTCTGGGACCTCTGCCATTTGTGATTTTTATAAATGACTTGGATGAGGAAGTGGAAGGCTGGGTTAGCAAGTTTGCCGATGACACGAAGGTTGCTGGAGTTGTGGATAGTGTGGAAGGCTGTTGTCGGATGCAACGGGACATTGGCAGGATGCAGAGCTGGGCTGAGAAGTGGCAGATGGAGTTCAACCTGGAAAAGTGTGAAGTGATTCATTTTGGAAGGTCGAATTTGAATGCGGAATACAGGCTTAAAGACAGGATTCTTGGTAGTGTGGAGGAACAGAGGGATCTTGGGGTCCATGTCCATAGATCGCTCAAATTTGCCACCCAAGTTGATAGGGTTGTTAAGAAGGCGTATGGTGTGTTGGCTTTAATTAACAGGGGGATTGAGTTTAAGAGCCGCGAGGTTATGCTGCAGCTCTATAAGGCCCTGGTTCGAACACACTTGGAATATTGTGTTCAGTTCTGGTCTCCTCATTATCGGAAGGATGTGGAAGCTTTAGAGAGGGTGAAGAGGAGATTTACCAGGATGCTGCCTGGACTGGAGGGCATGTCCTACGAAGAAAGATTGAGAGAGCTAGGGCTTTTCTCATTAGAGCGAAGAAGGATGAGGGTACAAGATGATGAGAGGCACAGATAGAGTGGATAGTCAGAGACTTTTTCCCAGGGTGGAAAGGGCTATCACCAGGGGGCATAATTTTAAGATGATTGGAGGAAGGTTTCGGAAAGATGTCAGAGGTAGGTTCTTTACACAGAGTGGTGGGTGCGTGGAATGTGCTGCCAGCGGTGGTAGTAGAAGCAGATACATTCGGGAAATTTAAGCGACTCTTGGATCGGTACATGGATGATAGTAGAATGAAGGGTAGTTATTTAGTTTGATCTTAGTGTAGGTTAAAGGTTTGCCACAACATCGTGGGCCGAAGGGCCTGTACTGTGCTGTACTGTTCTATGTTCTATGAAAGTCGACATCAAATCAGTGGGAGTCTTTCAAAGAGGAAATAGTGAGAGTTCAGAGTCAACATGTACCCGTTAAAGTGAAGGGTAGGACTTACAGGCCCTGGGAACCCTGGATGTTAAGGGATATAGAGGATTAGATCAGGAAAAAATAGGAGGCTTAAGGCAGATTCAGAGCGCTGATAACAGCCGAGGCAGTAGAGGAGTATAGAAAGTGCTGGAGGGTACTTCAAAAAAGTAATTCGGAGAGTGGGGAAGGGACATGAAAAAACACTAGCAGGCAAGATAAAGGAAAATCCTAAGGTGTTTTATCAGTATGTCAAGGGCAAGAAGATAACCAGAAAAATATTAGATCCCATGAGGGAACCAAAGTGGCAATCTGTTTGTGGAACCGGAGGACATGGGTGAGGTTTTAAATTATTACTTTTCATCTGTGTTCACTTTGGAGAAGAATGATGTCGGTGTCGAGATTAGGGAGTGGGATTGTCATATACTTGAACATGTTAGCATTGAAAGGGAGTAAGTATTCGCTGTTTTAGCGGGCTTAAAAGTGGATAAATCCCCAGGCTCAGATGAAATGTATCCCAGGCTATTATCGGAGGCAAGGGAGGAGATTGCAGGGCCTCGGACACAAATTTGCAAACCCTCTTTGGCCACAGGAGAGGTACCAGACGACTAGAGGGCAGCGAATGTGGTACCATTATTTAAGAAGGGTGGCAGGGATAAACTAGGTAAATACAGGTTAGTGAGTCTAACATCAGTGGTTGGGGAACGATTGGAAAAGAATCTGAGGGACAGGATTAATCTCCACGAGGAGAGGCAGGGATTAATCAGGGATAGTCACTATGGATTTGTCAGGGGGAGATCGTGTCTGACTAACTTGATATGAATTTTTCGAGGAGGTGACCAGATGTGTAGATGAGGTTAAAGCAGTTGATGTAGTCTACATGGACTTCAGTAAAGCTTTTGAGAAGGTCCCACATGGGAGGTTGGTTAAGATGGTAAGAGCCCATGGGATCCAGGGCAATTTGGCAAATTGAATCCAAAAATGGCTTTGTGGCAGGAGGCAGAGGGTAATGGGTGAGGGTTGTTTGTGTGATTGGAAGCCTGTTACCAGTGGTGTACCACATGGATCGGTGCTGGGACCCTTGCTGTTTGTAGTGCACATTAATATTTTGGACGTGATTGTATGAGGTATCATCAGTAAGTTCGCAGATGACACGAAAATTAGTGGTGTCGTCAATAGTGAGTAGGAAAGCCTTAGATTAAAGGACTAAGATGGGCGGAGCAGTGGGAAATGTAATTTAATCCTCAGAAGTGTGAGGTAATGCATTTTGGGAGGACTAACAAGGCAAGAGAATATACAATGGATGGTAGGACCCGAGAAAGTGCAGAAGGTCAGCGGAGATTCACCAGGATGTTGCATCGCTGGAACATTTCAGCGATGAAGAGAGACTGAAAAGGCTGGGATGTTTTCCGTGAAGCAGAAAACTCTGAGAGTGGACATGATTGAGGAAAACCAAATTATGAGGGGCTTTGATAGGTTAGATAGGCAGAAACATTTTCCCTTCTCCGAGGGGTCAATAACCAGGGGGCATAGATTTAAGGTAAGGGGCCGGAGGTTTAAAGGGGGTTTGAGGAATATATTTTTCTCCCAGAGGGTGGTTGGAATCTGGAATACACTGCCTGAAGGGGTAGGAGAGGCAGGAACCCTGACAACATTTAAATATTTAGATGAGCACTTGAAACGCCATAGTATACAAGGCTACAGGCCATGTGCTGGAAAAATGGGATTGGAATAGAAAGGTGCTGTTGGGCAGCACAGACATGATGGGCCGAAGGGCCTGTTTCTGTGCTGTATAACTCTCACTCTATGACATTGAAGACACACTGACGTTGATACTTGAGAAGGATAAATTGAGTCTTCCTCCACACCACAGTGAGGTAAAATCACCCACCGTGAACAGAGGGTAGAGTAGGGAGAAACACAGCACAGGCTGGGGATGGAGCTTGGGATCTTCCTGTGCTCGTTGGGTGGGGCTCAGTGCCAGACTGGTTGAGAACAGCTCACTCATCAGAGGCAGTGGATGGAGTCTGGGATCTCCCTGTCCTCTGTATTGGGCTCAGTACCATACCATGTGGTTAACCCTCATTGTGTGATTCTAATTGCTGCCACTCTCTCTCTTGCAGTGGGTCTGGGAGTTCCTGACTGATCACAATGTCCTGATCCTTTCCCCACATCACACACACTCAAGTTGGATGAGCCGCTGGTGGTGATGCAGGAGATGGAGAACTCCAGCCTTCCATCCACTCCACAGTGAGGGACGATCATACACTGATAACAACTGTTACAACAAGGTGTTAGCTCAGCAGAGGCCAGGAATGGGGCCTGGGATCTTCCTATGCTCTAAGAATGGGGATCAGTACCACATTATGTGAGAGCAGCTCACTTAGGTCAGGCTGGGGATGGAGCCCGGGATCTTCCTGTGCTCTGTGTCTGGTATTCAGTGCCACACTTTCTCAGAATCGTTCACAGCACAGTCTGGAGATGGAGCCTGGGATCTTCCTGTGCTCACTCAGCAGAGGCTGCGGATGGATGCTGGGATCTTCCTGTGCTCTGTATAGATTTCCCGTACATCTTGTGTCTTTGAACACATTTACATGAAGTGTGGTCAGCTGGATAAGCTCGAGCTGTACGTTTCAGGAAGGGTTACTGAGGGGAATGTGTTTGATGTGGTGTATCTGGATTCCCAAAACGTGTTTGGTTCAATGACATGTAATAGAATTACCAGCAAAACTGCAGCCCATGGAATAAAAAGGAGATACAGAAAGGATAGGAAATGGGCTGAGTGAGAGGAAACAGAGTGTTGTGATGAACTGTTATTATTTAGACTGGAGGAAGATATATAGTGCAGTTCCCCAGGTACTGATGTTAGGATCATTTATTAATAATCCAGGCAGGACATATTGTTAATATTCACACATGAGACAAAGCTTGGAATTATTGTGAACTGTGAAGAGGATAGTGAGAGACTTCAGGAGGATATCGACAGGCTGGTGGGAGGAACAGACACGTGACAGATGACATTTCATACAGAGAAATGTGAGGTGATACCTATGATGGAGAATTCTCTCGAGTTACTCTGAGGACAGTGTCTTATTTGTGGTGTTGTGATTTCAATTTCTGTGATTTGTGGAATCTCTTTGAGCCACAGGTACACAGATGAGAATCTATTTCTGTATCTGTGTACCTGACACTGAGCTGACACTGTTCCAGTAAAAAGGGCTCTCCCTGCAGTCACTAACTCAGATATAAATTATTATCCACTATTCAGCATAATAAAGAATGAGGTTGGATTAAGTTCTATTTTCTGAGACATTATCTTTAAAAAGCAGGTTTTTCTGAGAAGCAGGAACTTGTTTCCCACTGCAGGGAATTGAATTTTCATTATTGACCCTGACCCATGCAGTTAAACAGGTCAGTTTACCTGTCTCATTGTCACCAATGTCTCAGGGTTGTCCAATCAGACAGTTTGATGTTTGAAGTGACAGGGATTGTATTATTTGTTTGTTCTGTCTGTCCCTCCTTCATATTTCTATTTTAATATACCGTGTTCTATTGATACTGCTGTGTTTATCTGACTGTCAGTAATATGATGTTGTAAGGTGAGAGTCTCAGAGCAGGAATCCTTTGTTTGTAAATCAGGTGTCCAATGAACCGATCACTGACTGCTCCACGACAACCTAAAATTATCATTTCTCACAGAAAATGTGGTCAGATTTTGTAGTTATATGGGTTGAAAATGAATTCTACCTTATTAATGTTAGAGAGTGATAGAGTTATTCAGCTCAGAAGCAGGACTTTCGGCCCATTGTGTCTGTGCCGGCCATCAAGCACCTATCTATTCTAATCCCATTTTCCAGCACTTGGCCTGTAGCCTTGTATACTATGGCATTTCAAGTGCTCATCTAAATACTTCTTAAATGTTGAGTGTTCTTGCCTCGACCACCTCTTCTGGCAGTGTGTTCCAGATTCCAACCACCCTCTGGGTGAAAACACTTTCCCTCAAATCTCCTCTGTATCTCCTGCCCCTAACCTTAAATCAATATCCCCTGGTTATTGACACCTCCGCTATGGGAAAATGTTTCTTCCTATCTATCCTATCAATGCCCCTCATATACCTCAATCATATCCCCTCTCAGACTTCTCTGCTGGAAGGAAAACAACCCGAGCTCATCCCGTCTGTCTACATAGCTGAAATGCTCCAGGCCAGGCAACATCCTGGTGAATCTCATCTGCACCTTCCCTAATGCAATCTATACTACAGGAAGGATGTGATGGCACTGGAGAGGGTGCAGAGGAGATTCACCAGGAGGTTGCCTGGGCTGGAGCATTTCAGCTATGAAGAGAGACTGAAAAGGTTTGGGTTGTTTACCTTAGTGTGCAGAAGACTGAGTGGCAACATGATTGAGGTATACAAAATTCTGAGAGTCACTGACAGATTAGACAGGAAGAAATATTTTCCTTTATCAAAGGGGTCAATAACCAGGTGGCATAGATTTAAGGTAAGGGGCAGGAGGTTTAAAGGGGATTTGAGGAAAACATGTTTTCACCCAGAGGGTGGTTGGAATCTGCAACGAACTGCCAGAAGGTGGTACAGGAAGAAACACTCACATTTAAGTATTTAGATGACCACTTGAAACGCCATAGAATACAAGGCTACGACCAAATGCTGGAAAATGGGATTAGAATAGATAGGTGCCTAATGGCCGACATAGACACGATGGGCCGAAGGGCCTGTTTCTGTGCTGTATAACTCTGACTCTATGACATTGACGACACACTGACAGTGATACAGGAGATGGATAAATCGAGTATTTATACACACCACAGTGAGGTAAAATCACCCACCGTGAACAGAGCCTTGAGTAGGGAGAAACACAGCACAGGCTGGGCATGGAGCCTGGGATCTTCCTGTGCTCTGTTTGGAGCTCAGTACCAGACTGGGTACATACCTTTAATTACATCTGTCTAATTCCCGCCTCTCTCTCTTGCAGTCAGTCTGTGTGTACCTGAGTGAACAGATTGTTCTGCCCCATTCCATCGCCCACATTGAAGATGGCCGACACACTGACAGTGATACAGGAGATGGATAAATCGAGTCTTCATATACACCACAGTGAGGTAAAATCACCCACAGTGAACAGAGGGTCGAGTGGGGGGAAGTACAGCACAGGCTGGGGATGGATCCTGGGATCTTCCTGCTCTGTGTGTGACCCAGTATCACACTGGTTATGTACCTCTCATTGTGTGGGTCTAATTGCTGCCTCTCTGTCTTGCAGTTAGTTTGGGAATTCCTGACTGAGCAGAATGTCCTGTTCCCGTCCCCACATGAAGCATCAGCAAGTTGGATGAGCAGCTGTATTGATGCAGGAGATTGAGGAGTCCAGCCTTTGATACACTCTGCAGTGAGGTAAGATCACCCCCTGATAACATACAATAGAGCAGGGGGCCAACTCAGCATCGGTATGGGATGGATCATGGAGCTTGTAAGCACATAAAGAATAGAGCTCAGTACTACACAACACAGGAGGGAGATGGAGCCTGGACCTTCCTGTTCACTATGTGGGCCTCAGTATCACAATAGAAACAATCAGCTCACACAGAACAGGCTGGAGCTGGAGCCTGGGATCTTCCTGTTCACCAAATGGGGCTCAGTATCACAACAGATAAAAGCAGCTCACACAGCACAGGCTGGGAATTGAGCCTGCGATTTTCCTGTTCACAATGTGGGGCTCAGTGCCATACCAGGTGAGAACCGCTCAGTCATCACAGGTGCAGAGACTGCTCCAATGAAGATTAATGATCATTCTCTTAATATATAACTCAAAATGGTTTCACAGGAGTTTTATAGACTGTTCCCTGTTCTTCAGATGGTGATTGTTCTGTTGATGATTTACAGTCAGTCCTTTCTTAATTGAACAAAGAACAGGACAGCACAGGAACAGGCCATTCGGCCCTCTACGCCTGCGCCGGTCTTGATGCCTGCCGAAACTAACACCTTCTGCACTTCTGGGGCCCATATCCCTCTATTCCCTGCTGTTCATATATTTGTCAAGATGTCTCTTAAACGTAGCTATCGTATCTGCTTCCACCACCTCCCCTGGCAGCAAGTCCCAGGCACTCAGCACCCTCTGTGTAAAAAAACTTGCCTCGCACATCCCCTATAAACTTTGCCCCTTGCACCTTAAACCTATGTCCCCGAGTAACTGATTCTTCCACTCTGGGAAAACGCTTCTGACTATCCACTCTGTCCATGCCGCTCATAACTTTGTAAACCTCTATCATGTCGCCCCTCCACCTCCATCGTTCCAGTGAAAACAATCTGAGTTTTCCACCCTCTCCTCATAGCTAATGCCCTCCAGACCAGGCAACATCCTGGTAAACTTCCTCTGTCCCCTCTCCAAAGCCTCCACGTCCTTCTGGTAGTGTGGCGACCAGAATTGCACGCAATAAGGTTCTGTACAGCTGCAACATGACTTGCCAATTTTTATACTCTATGCCCCGACCGATGAAGGCAAGCATGCCGTATGTCGCTTTGACTACCTTATCCACCTGCGTTGCCACTTTCAGTGACATGTAGACCTGTATGCCCAGATCTCTCTGCCTGTCAATACTCCTAAGGGTTCTGTCATTTACTGTATACCTCCCACCTGCATTCGACCTTCCAAAATGTATTACCTCACATTTGTCCTGATTAAACTCCATCTGTCATTTCTCCGCCCAAGTCTCCAACCGATCTATATCCTGCTGTATCCTCTGAAAATCCTCATCATTATCCGCAACTCCACCAACCTTTATGTCGTCCGCAAACTTACTAATCAGACCAGCTACATTTTCCTCCAAATCATTTATATATACTACAAACAGCAAAGGTCCCAGCAGTGAATCTTGTGGAACACCACTAGTCACATCCCTCCATTCAGAAAAACACCCTTCCACTGTTACCCTCTGTCTTCTGTGACCAAGCCAGTTCTGTATCCATCTTGCCAACTCACCTCTGATCCCGTGTGACTTCACCTTTTGCACCAGTCTGCCATGCGGGACCTTGTCAAAGGCTTTACTAAAGTCCATATAGACAACATCCACCACCCTTCCCTCATCAATCATCTTCGTCACTTCCTCAAAAAACTCAATCAGATTAGTAAGACACGACCTCCCCCTCACAAAACCATGCTGCCTCTCGCTAATAAGTTCATTTGTTTCCAAATGGGAGTAAATCCTGTCCCGAAGAATCCTCTCTAATAGTTTCCCTACCACTGACGTAAGGCTCACCGGCTTATTTTTTCCTGGATTATCCTTGCCACCCTTCTTAATCAAAGGAACAACATTGGCTATTCTCCAGTCCTCTGGGACCTCACCTGTAGCAAATGAGGATGCAAAGATTTCTGTCAAAGCCCCAGCAATTTCTTCCCTTGCCTCCTTCAGTATTCTAGGGTAGATCCCATCAGGCCCTGGGGACTTATCTACCTTAATGCTTTGCAAGACACCCAACACCTCCTCCGTTTTGATAATGAGATGACTGTGGCTATCTGCACTCCCTTCCCTAGACTCATCATCCACCAAGTCCTTCTCCTTGGTGAAAACTGATGCAAAGTACTCATTTAGCACCTCGCCAATGTGCTCTGGCTCCACGCATAGATTCCCTTCTCTGTCCTTGTGTGGGCCAACCCTTTCCCTGGTTACCCTCTTGTTCTTTATATATGTATAAAAAGCCTTGGGATTTTCCTTAATCCTGTTTGCCAATGAGTTTTCATGTCCCCTTTTAGCCCTCCTAACTTCTTGCTTCAGTTCCTTCCTACTGTCTTTATATTCCTCAAGTGCTTCATCTGTTCCGAGCCTTCCAACCCTTACAAATGCTTCCTTTTTCTTTTTGACCAGGCTCACAATATCCCCTGGATTCTAATCAACTGACGTTTGAAAGACTCCCACATGTCAGATGTTGATTTACCCCTTAAACAACCACCCCCAATCTAAATTCTTCAGTTCCTGCCTAATATTGTTGGAATTAGCCTTCCCCTAATTTAGCACCTTCACCCGAGGAGTACTCTTATCCTTATTCACAAGTACCTTAATACTTATGGAATTATGATCACTGATCACTTCTTATGGTCACTACTCCTGGAATGCTCCCCCACTGAAACTTAGACCACGTGGCCGGACTCTTTCCCCAATACCAGGTCCAGAATGGCCCCATCCCTAGTTGGACTATCGACATACTGTTTCAAGAAGCCCTCCTGGATGCTGCTCACAAATTCTGCCCCATCCAAGCCCCTAGCACTAAGTGAGTCCCAGTCAATATTGGGGAAGTTAAAATCACCCACCACTACAACCCTGTTATCTTTACGTCTTTCCAAACTCTGTCTGCATATCTGCTCCACTACCTCCCGCTGGCTGTTGGGAGGCCTGTAGTAAACCCCAAACATCGTGATTGCACCCTTCCTATTCCTGAGGTCCACCCATATTGCATTGCTGCACGACCCCTCTGAGGTGTCCTCCTGCAGTACAGTTGTTATATTCTCCTTAACCATTAATGCAACTCCCCCACACCTTTTACATCTCCCTCCATCCCGCCTGAAGCTTCTAAAACTTGGAACATTTAACATTTGGATAGTTATTGTTCTGTAGGTGATTCACGGTCAGTCCTTTAATAATTGGACAGTGATTGTTCAGTCGGTGATTTACGGTCAGTCCTTTAATAATTGGACAGTGATTGTTCTGTAGGTGATTTACGGTCAGTCCTTTAATAATTGGACAGTGATTGTTCTGTAGGTGATTTACGGTCAGTCCTTTAATAATTGGATAGTGATTGTTCTGTAGGTGATTTACGGTCAGTCCTTTAATAATTGGATAGTGATTGTTCTGTAGGTGATTTACGGTCAGTCCTTTAATAATTGGACAGTGATTGTTCTGTAGGTGATTTACGGTCAGTCCTTTAATAATTGGACAGTGATTGTTCTGTAGGTGATTTACGGTCAGTCCTTTAATAATTGGACAGTGATTGTTCTGTAGGTGATTTACGGTCAGTCCTTTAATAATTGGACAGTGATTGTTCTGTAGGTGATTTACGGTCAGTCCTTTAATAATTGTCAGTGATTGTTCTGTAGGTGATTTACGGTCAGTCCTTTAATAATTGGAGAGTGATTGTTCTGTAGGTGATTTACGGTCAGTCCTTTAATAATTGTCAGTGATTGTTCTGTAGGTGATTTACGGTCAGTCCTTTAATAATTGGACAGTGATTGTTCTGTAGGTGATTTACGGTCAGTCCTTTAATAACTGTCAGTGATTGTTCTGTCGGTGATTTACGGTCAGTCCTTTAATAATTGGACAGTGATTGTTCTGTAGGTGATTTACGGTCAGTCCTTTAATAATTGGACAGTGATTGTTCTGTAGGTGATTTACGGTCAGTCCTTTAATAATTGGACAGTGATTGTTCTGTAGGTGATTTACGGTCAGTCCTTTAATAATTGGACAGTGATTGTTCTGTAGGTGATTTACGGTCAGTCCTTTAATAATTGGACAGTGATTGTTCTGTAGGTGATTTACGGTCAGTCCTTTAATAATTGGACAGTGATTGTTCTGTAGGTGATTTACGGTCAGTCCTTTAATAATTGGACAGTGATTGTTCTGTAGGTGATTTACGGTCAGTCCTTTAATAATTGGACAGTGATTGTTCTGTAGGTGATTTACGGTCATTCCTTTAATAATTGGACAGTGATTGTTCTGTAGGTGATTTACGGTCAGTCCTTTAATAATTGGACAGTGATTGTTCTGTAGGTGATTTACGGTCATTCCTTTAATAATTGGACAGTGATTGTTCTGTAGGTGATTTACGGTCAGTCCTTTAATAATTGGACAGTGATTGTTCTGTAGGTGATTTACGGTCAGTCCTTTAATAATTGGATAGTGATTGTTCTGTCGGTGATTTACGGTCAGTCCTTTAATAATTGGACAGTGATTGTTCTGTAGGTGATTTACGGTCAGTCCTTTAATAATTGGACAGTGATTGTTCTGTAGGTGATTTACGGTCAGTCCTTTAATAATTGGATAGTGATTGTTCTGCAGGTGATTTACGGTCAGTTCTTTAATAATTGACAGTGATTGTTCTGTAGGTGATTTACGGTCAGTCCTTTAATAATTGGACAGTGATTGTTCTGTAGGTGATTTACAGTCAGTCCTTTAATAATTGGACAGTGATTGTTCTGTAGGTGATTTACGGTCAGTCCTTTAATAATTGGACAGTGATTGTTCTGTAGGTGATTTACGGTCAGTCCTTTAATAATTGGACAGTGATTGTTCTGTCGGTGATTTACGGTCAGTCCTTTAATAATTGGACCATGATTGTTCTGTAGGTGATTTACGGTCAGTCCTTTAATAATTGGACAGTGATTGTTCTGTAGTTGATTTACGGTCAGTCCTTTAATAATTGGACAGTGATTGTTCTGTAGGTTATTTACGGTCAGTCCTTTAATAATTGGACAGTGATTGTTCTGTAGTTGATTTACGGTCAGTCCTTTAATAATTGGATAGTGATTGTTCTGTAGGTGATTTACGGTCAGTCCTTTAATAATTGGACAGTGATTGTTCTGTAGGTGATTTACGGTCAGTCCTTTAATAATTGGACAGTGATTGTTCTGTAGGTGATTTACCGTCAGTCCTTTAATAATTGGACAGTGATTATTATGTAGGTGATTTACAGTCAGTCCTTTAATAATTGGATAGTGATTGTTCTGTAGGTGATTTACGGTCAGTCCTTTAATAATTGGACAGTGATTGTTCTGTAGGTGATTTACGGTCAGTCCTTTAATAATTGGATAGTGATTGTTCTGTAGGTGATTTACGGTCAGTCCTTTAATAATTGGACAGTGATTGTTCTGTAGGTGATTTACAGTCAGTCCTTTAATAATTGGATAGTGATTGTTCTGTAGGTGATTTACGGTCAGTCCTTTAATAATTGGACAGTGATTATTATGTAGGTGATTTACAGTCAGTCCTTTAATAATTGGATAGTGATTGTTCTGTAGGTGATTTACAGTCAGTCCTTTAATAATTGGACAGTGATTGTTCTGTAGGTGATTTACAGTCAGTCCTTTAATAATTGGATAGTGATTGTTCTGTAGGTGATTTACGGTCAGTCCTTTAATAATTGGACAGTGATTGTTCTGTAGGTGATTTACAGTCAGTCCTTTAATAATTGGATAGTGATTGTTCTGTAGGTGATTTACGGTCAGTCCTTTAATAATTGGACAGTGATTGTTCTGTAGGTGATTTACAGTCAGTCCTTTAATAATTGGATAGTGATTGTTCTGTAGGTGATTTACGGTCAGTCCTTTAATAATTGGACAGTGATTGTTCTGTAGGTGATTTACGGTCAGTCCTTTAATAATTGGACAGTGATTGTTCTGTAGGTGATTTACAGTCAGTCCTTTAATAATTGGACAGTGATTGTTCTGTAGGTGATTTACGGTCAGTCCTTTAATAATAGGATAGTGATTGATCTGTAGGTGATTTACGGTCAGTCCTTTAATAATTGGACAGTGATTGTTCTGTAGGTGATTTACGGTCAGTCCTTTAATAATTGGATAGTGATTGTTCTGTAGGTGATTTACGGTCAGTCCTTTAATAATTGGACAGTGATTGTTCTGTAGGTGATTTACGGTCATTCCTTTAATAATTGGATAGTGATTGTTCTGTAGGTGATTTACGGTCAGTCCTTTAATAAAAGGACAGTGATTGTTCTGTCGGTGATTTACGGTCAGTCCTTTAATAATTGGATAGTGATTGTTCTGTAGGTGATTTACGGTCAGTCCTTTAATAAAAGGACAGTGATTGTTCTGCAGGTGATTTACGGTCAGTCCTTTAATAATTGGATAGTGATTGTTCTGTAGGTGATTTACGGTCAGTCCTTTAATAAAAGGACAGTGATTGTTCTGCAGGTGATTTACGGTCAGTCCTTTAATAATTGGATAGTGATTGTTCTGTAGGTGATTTACGGTCAGTCCTTTAATAAAAGGACAGTGATTGTTCTGTCGGTGATTTACGGTCAGTCCTTTAATAATTGGACAGTGATTGTTCTGTAGGTGATTTACGGTCAGTCCTTTAATAATTGGATAGTGATTGTTCTGTAGGTGATTTACAGTCAGTCCTTTAATAATTGGACAGTGATTATTATGTAGGTGATTTACAGTCAGTCCTTTAATAATTGGATAGTGATTGTTCTGTAGGTGATTTACGGTCAGTCCTTTAATAATTGGACAGTGATTGTTCTGCAGGTGATTTACGGTCAGTCCTTTAATAATTGGACAGTGATTGTTCTGCAGGTGATTTACGGTCAGTCCTTTAATAATTGGACAGTGATTGTTCTGTAGGTGATTTACGGTCAGTCCTTTAATAATTGGACAGTGATTGTTCTGCAGGTGATTTACGGTCAGTCCTTTAATAATTGGACAGTGATTGTTCTGTTGGTGATTTACGGTCAGTCCTTTAATAATTGGATAGTGATTGTTCTGTAGGTGATTTACGGTCAGTCCTTTAATAAAAGGACAGTGATTGTTCTGTCGGTGATTTACGGTCAGTCCTTTAATAATTGGACAGTGATTATTATGTAGGTGATTTACAGTCAGTCCTTTAATAATTGGATAGTGATTGTTCTGTAGGTGATTTACGGTCAGTCCTTTAATAATTGGACAGTGATTGTTCTGCAGGTGATTTACGGTCAGTCCTTTAATAATTGGACAGTGATTGTTCTGTAGGTGATTTACGGTCAGTCCTTTAATAATTGGACAGTGATTGTTCTGTAGGTGATTTACGGTCAGTCCTTTAATAATTGGACAGTGATTGTTCTGTAGGTGATTTACGGTCAGTCCTTTAATAATTGGACAGTGATTGTTCTGTAGGTGATTTACGGTCAGTCCTTCAATAATTGGACAGTGATTGTTCTGTAGGTGATTTACGGTCAGTCCTTTAATAATTGGATAGTGATTGTTCTGTAGGTGATTTACGGTCAGTCCTTCAATAATTGGACAGTGATTGTTCTGTAGGTGATTTACGGTCAGTCCTTTAATAATTGGATAGTGATTGTTCTGTAGGTGATTTACGGTCAGTCCTTTAATAATTGGACAGTGATTGTTCTGTAGGTGATTTACGGTCAGTCCTTTAATAATTGGACAGTGATTGTTCTGCAGGTGATTTACGGTCAGTCCTTTAATAATTGGACAGTGATTGTTCTGTAGGTGATTTACAGTCAGTCCTTTAATAATTGGACAGTGATTGTTCTGTAGGTGATTTACGGTCAGTCCTTTAATAATTGGACAGTGATTGTTCTGTAGGTGATTTACGGTCAGTCCTTCAATAATTGGACAGTGATTGTTCTGTAGGTGATTTACGGTCAGTCCTTTAATAATTGGATAGTGATTGTTCTGTAGGTGATTTACGGTCAGTCCTTCAATAATTGGACAGTGATTGTTCTGTAGGTGATTTACGGTCAGTCCTTTAATAATTGGATAGTGATTGTTCTGTAGGTGATTTACGGTCAGTCCTTTAATAATTGGACAGTGATTGTTCTGTAGGTGATTTACGGTCAGTCCTTTAATAATTGGACAGTGATTGTTCTGCAGGTGATTTACGGTCAGTCCTTTAATAATTGGATAGTGATTGTTCTGTCGGTGATTTACGGTCAGTCCTTTAATAATTGGACAGTGATTGTTCTGTAGGTGATTTACGGTCATTCCTTTAATAATTGGACAGTGATTGTTCTGTAGGTGATTTACGGTCAGTCCTTTAATAATTGGACAGTGATTGTTCTGTAGGTGATTTACGGTCAGTCCTTTAATAATTGGACAGTGATTGTTCTGTAGGTGATTTACGGTCAGTCCTTTAATAATTGGATAGTGATTGTTCTGTAGGTGATTTACGGTCAGTCCTTTAATAGTTGGATAGTGATTGTTCTGTAGGTGATTTACATTCAGTCCTTTAATAATTGGATAGTGATTGTTCTGTAGGTGATTTACGGTCAGTCCTTTAATAATTGGACAGTGATTGTTCTGTAGGTGATTTACGGTCAGTCCTTTAATAATTGGACAGTGATTGTTCTGTAGGTGATTTACGGTCAGTCCTTTAATAATTGGATAGTGATTGTTCTGTAGGTGATTTACGGTCAGTCCTTTAATAGTTGGATAGTGATTGTTCTGTAGGTGATTTACATTCAGTCCTTTAATAATTGGATAGTGATTGTTCTGTCGGTGATTTACGGTCAGTCCTTTAATAATTGGACAGTGATTGTTCTGTAGGTGATTTACGGTCAGTCCTTTAATAGTTGGATAGTGATTGTTCTGTAGGTGATTTACATTCAGTCCTTTAATAATTGGATAGTGATTGTTCTGTCGGTGATTTACAGTCAGTCCTTTAATAATAGGACAGTGATTGTTCTGTCGGTGATTTACAGTCAGTCCTTCAATAATTGGATAGTGATTGTTCTGTAGGTGATTTACGGTCAGTCCTTTAATAATTGGATAGTGATTGTTCTGTAGGTGATTTACGGTCAGTCCTTTAATAATTGACAGTGATTGTTCTGTAGGTGATTTACGGTCAGTCCTCTAATAATTGGAAAGTGATTGTTCTGTAGGTGATTTACGGTCAGTCCTTTAATAATTGGACAGTGATTGTTCTGTAGGTGATTTACGGTCAGTCCTTTAATAATTGGACAGTGATTGTTCTGTAGGTGATTTACGGTCAGTCCTTTAATAATTGGACAGTGATTGTTCTGTCGGTGATTTACGGTCAGTCCTTCAATAATTGGACAGTGATTGTTCTGTAGGTGATTTACGGTCAGTCCTTTAATAATCGGACAGTGATTGTTCTGTAGGTGATTTACGGTCAGTCCTTTAATAATTGGACAGTGATTGTTCTGTAGGTGATTTACGGTCAGTCCTTTAATAATTGGACAGTGATTGTTCTGTAGGTGATTTACAGTCAGTCCTTTAATAATTGGATAGTGATTGTTCTGTAGGTGATTTACGGTCAGTCCTTTAATAATTGGACAGTGATTGTTCTGTAGGTGATTTACGGTCAGTCCTTTAATAATTGGATAGTGATTGTTCTGTCGGTGATTTACGGTCAGTCCTTTAATAATTGGACAGTGATTGTTCTGCAGGTGATTTACGGTCAGTCCTTTAATAATTGGACAGTGATTGTTCTGTAGGTGATTTACGGTCAGTCCTTTAATAATTGGATAGTGATTGTTCTGTAGGTGATTTACGGTCAGTCCTTTAATAATTGGATAGTGATTGTTCTGTCGGTGATTTACGGTCAGTCCTTTAATAATTGGACAGTGATTGTTCTGCAGGTGATTTACGGTCAGTCCTTTAATAATTGGACAGTGATTGTTCTGCAGGTGATTTACGGTCAGTCCTTTAATAATTGGACAGTGATTGTTCTGTAGGTGATTTACAGTCAGTCCTTTAATAATTGGACAGTGATTGTTCTGTAGGTGATTTACGGTCAGTCCTTTAATAATTGGATAGTGATTGTTCTGTAGGTGATTTACGGTCAGTCCTTTAATAATTGGACAGTGATTGTTCTGTAGGTGATTTACGGTCAGTCCTTTAATAATTGGACAGTGATTGTTCTGTAGGTGATTTACGGTCAGTCCTTTAATAATTGGACAGTGATTGTTCTGTAGGTGATTTACGGTCAGTCCTTTAATAATTGGACAGTGATTGTTCTGTAGGTGATTTACGGTCAGTCCTTTAATAATTGGATAGTGATTGTTCTGTAGGTGATTTACAGTCAGTCCTTTAATAATTGGATAGTGATTGTTCTGTCGATGATTTACAGTCAGTCCTTTAATAATAGGACAGTGATTGTTCTGTCGGTGATTTACAGTCAGTCCTTCAATAATTGGATAGTGATTGTTCTGTAGGTGATTTACGGTCAGTCCTTTAATAATTGGATAGTGATTGTTCTGTAGGTGATTTACGGTCAGTCCTTTAATAATTGACAGTGATTGTTCTGTAGGTGATTTACGGTCAGTCCTCTAATAATTGGAAAGTGATTGTTCTGTAGGTGATTTACGGTCAGTCCTTTAATAATTGGACAGTGATTGTTCTGTAGGTGATTTACGGTCAGTCCTTTAATAATTGGACAGTGATTGTTCTGTAGGTGATTTACGGTCAGTCCTTTAATAATTGGACAGTGATTGTTCTGTAGGTGATTTACGGTCAGTCCTTCAATAATTGGACAGTGATTGTTCTGTAGGTGATTTACGGTCAGTCCTTTAATAATTGGATAGTGATTGTTCTCTAGGTGATTTACGGTCAGTCCTTTAATAATTGGACAGTGATTGTTCTGTAGGTGATTTACGGTCAGTCCTTTAATAATTGGACAGTGATTGTTCTGTAGGTGATTTACGGTCAGTCCTTTAATAATTGGATAGTGATTGTTCTGTAGGTGATTTACGGTCAGTCCTTTAATAATTGGACAGTGATTGTTCTGTAGGTGATTTACGGTCAGTCCTTTAATAATTGGATAGTGATTGTTCTGTAGGTGATTTACGGTCAGTCCTTTAATAATTGGATAGTGATTGTTCTGTAGGTGATTTACGGTCAGTCCTTTAATAATTGGACAGTGATTGTTCTGTAGGTGATTTACGGTCAGTCCTTTAATAATTGGACAGTGATTGTTCTGTAGGTGATTTACGGTCAGTCCTTTAATAATTGGACAGTGATTGTTCTGTCGGTGATTTACGGTCAGTCCTTTAATAATTGGACAGTGATTGTTCTGTAGGTGATTTACGGTCAGTCCTTTAATAATTGGACAGTGATTGTTCTGTAGGTGATTTACGGTCAGTCCTTTAATAATTGGACAGTGATTGTTCTGTAGGTGATTTACGGTCAGTCCTTTAATAATTGGATAGTGATTGTTCTGTAGGTGATTTACGGTCAGTCCTTTAATAATTGGACAGTGATTGTTCTGTAGGTGATTTACGGTCAGTCCTTTAATAATTGGATAGTGATTGTTCTGTAGGTGATTTACGGTCAGTCCTTTAATAATTGGATAGTGATTGTTCTGTAGGTGATTTACGTTCAGTCCTTTAATAATTGGACAGTGATTGTTCTGTAGGTGATTTACTGTCAGTCCTTTAATAATTGGACAGTGATTGTTCTGTAGGTGATTTACGGTCAGTCCTTTAATAATTGGACAGTGATTGTTCTGTTGGTGATTTACGGTCAGTCCTTTAATAATTGTACAGTGATTGTTCTGTTGGTGATTTACGGTCAGTCCTTTAATAATTGGACAGTGATTGTTCTGTTGGTGATTTACGGTCAGTCCTTTAATAATTGGACAGTGATTGTTCTGTTGGTGATTTACGGTCAGTCCTTTAATAATTGGACAGTGATTGTTCTGTAGGTGATTTACGGTCAGTCCTTTAATAATTGGACAGTGATTGTTCTGTAGGTGATTTACGGTCAGTCCTTTAATAATTGGACAGTGATTGTTCTGTAGGTGATTTACGGTCAGTCCTTTAATAATTGGATAGTGATTGTTCTGTAGGTGATTTACGGTCAGTCCTTTAATAATTGGACAGTGATTGTTCTGTAGGTGATTTACGGTCAGTCCTTTAATAATTGGATAGTGATTGTTCTGTAGGTGATTTACGGTCAGTCCTTTAATAATTGGATAGTGATTGTTCTGTAGGTGATTTACGTTCAGTCCTTTAATAATTGGACAGTGATTGTTCTGTAGGTGATTTACTGTCAGTCCTTTAATAATTGGACAGTGATTGTTCTGTAGGTGATTTACGGTCAGTCCTTTAATAATTGGACAGTGATTGTTCTGTTGGTGATTTACGGTCAGTCCTTTAATAATTGTACAGTGATTGTTCTGTTGGTGATTTACGGTCAGTCCTTTAATAATTGGACAGTGATTGTTCTGTTGGTGATTTACGGTCAGTCCTTTAATAATTGGACAGTGATTGTTCTGTTGGTGATTTACGGTCAGTCCTTTAATAATTGTACAGTGATTGTTCTGTTGGTGATTTACGGTCAGTCCTTTAATAATTGGACAGTGATTGTTCTGTAGGTGATTTACGGTCAGTCCTTTAATAATTGGACAGTGATTGTTCTGTTGGTGATTTACGGTCAGTCCTTTAATAATTGGACAGTGATTGTTCTGTTGGTGATTTACGGTCAGTCCTTTAATAATTGGACAGTGATTGTTCTGTAGGTGATTTATGGTCAGTCCTTTAATAATTGGATAGTGATTGTTCTGTAGGTGATTTACGGTCAGTCCTTTAATAATTGGATAGTGATTGTTCTGTAGGTGATTTACGGTCAGTCCTTTAATAATTGGATAGTGATTGTTCTGTAGGTGATTTACTGTCAGTCCTTTAATAATTGGACAGTGATTGTTCTGTTGGTGATTTACGGTCAGTCCTTTAATAATTGGATAGTGATTGTTCTGTAGGTGATTTACGGTCAGTCCTTTAATAATTGGACAGTGATTGTTCTGTAGGTGATTTACGGTCAGTCCTTTAATAATTGGACAGTGATTGTTCTGTAGGTGATTTACGGTCAGTCCTTTAATAATTGGACAATGATTGTTCTGTAGGTGATTTATGGTCAGTCCTTTAATAATTGGATAGTGATTGTTCTGTAGGTGATTTACGGTCAGTCCTTTAATAATTGGATAGTGATTGTTCTGTAGGTGATTTACGGTCAGTCCTTTAATAATTGGACAGTGATTGTTCTGTAGGTGATTTACGGACAGTCCTTTAATAATTGGACAGTGATTGTTCTGTCGGTGATTTACGGTCAGTCCTTTAATAATTGGACAGTGATTGTTCTGTAGGTGATTTACGGTCAGTCCTTTAATAATTGGACAGTGATTGTTCTGCAGGTGATTTACTGTCAGTCCTTTAATAATTGGATAGTGATTGTTCTGTAGGTGATTTACTGTCAGTCCTTTAATAATTGGACAGTGATTGTTCTGTTGGTGATTTACGGTCAGTCCTTTAATAATTGGACAGTGATTGTTCTGTAGGTGATTTACGGTCAGTCCTTTAATAATTGGATAGTGATTGTTCTGTAGGTGATTTACGGTCAGTCCTTTAATAATTGGATAGTGATTGTTCTGTAGGTGATTTACGGTCAGTCCTTTAATAATTGGACAGTGATTGTTCTGTTGGTGATTTACGGTCAGTCCTTTAATAATTGGACAGTGATTGTTCTGTAGGTGATTTATGGTCAGTCCTTTAATAATTGGACAGTGATTGTTCTGTAGGTGATTTACGGTCAATCCTTTAATAATTGGACAGTGATTGTTCTGTAGGTGATTTACGGTCAGTCCTTTAATAATTGGACAGTGATTGTTCTGTAGGTGATTTACGGTCAGTCCTTTAATAATTGGACAGTGATTGTTCTGTAGGTGATTTACGGTCATTCCTTTAATAATTGGACAGTGATTGTTCTGTAGGTGATTAATGGTCAGTCCTTTAATAATAGGACAGTGATTGTTCTGTAGGTGATTTACGGTCAGTCCTTAAATAATAGGACAGTGATTGTTCTGTAGGTGATTTACGGTCAGTCCTTTAATAATTGGATAGTGATTGTTCTGTAGGTGATTTACGGTCAGTCCTTTAATAATAGGACAGTGATTGTTCTGTAGGAGATTTACGGTCAGTCCTTTAATAATAGGACAGTGATTGTTCTGTCGGTGATTTACGGTCAGTCCTTTAATAATAGGACAGTGATTGTTCTGTAGGAGATTTACGGTCAGTCCTTTAATAATAGGACAGTGATTGTTCTGTAGGAGATTTACGGTCAGTCCTTTAATAATAGGACAGTGATTGTTCTGTAGGTGATTTACGGTCAGTCCTTTAATAATTGGACAGTGATTGTTCTGTAGGTGATTTACAGTCAGTCCTTTAATAATTGGACAGTGATTGTTCTGTAGGAGATTTACGGTCAGACCTTTAATAATTGTACAATGATTGTTCTGTCGGTGATTTACTGTCAGTCCTTTAATAATTGGATAGTGATTGTTCTGTAGGTGATTTACGGTCAGTCCTTTAATAATAGGACAGTGATTGTTCTGTAGGAGATTTACGGTCAGACCTTTAATAATTGGACAGTGATTGTTCTGAAGGTGATTTACGGTCAGTCCTTTAATAATTGGATAGTGATTGTTCTGTAGGTGATTTACGGTCAGTCCTTTAATAATAGGACAGTGATTGTTCTGTAGGAGATTTACGGTCAGACCTTTAATAATTGGACAGTGATTGTTCTGTCGGTGATTTACGGTCATTCCTTTAATAATTGGACAGTGATTGTTCTGTAGGTGATTTACGGTCAGTCCTTTAATAATTGGATAGTGATTGTTCTGTAGGTGATTTACGGTCAGTCCTTTAATAATTGGACAGTGATTGTTCTGTAGGTGATTTACGGTCAGTCCTTTAATAATTTGATAGTGATTGTTCTGTAGGTGATTTACGGTCAGTCCTTTAATAATTGGATAGTGATTGTTCTGTAGGAGATTTACGGTCAGACCTTTAATAATTGGACAGTGATTGTTCTGTAGGTGATTTACGGTCAGTCCTTTAATAATTGGACAGTGATTGTTCTGTAGGTGATTTACGGTCAGTCCTTTAATAATAGGACAGTGATTGTTCTGTCGGTGATTTACGGTCAGTCCTTTAATAATTGGACAGTGATTGTTCTGTAGGTGATTTACGGTCAGTCCTTTAATAATTTGACAGTGATTGTTCTGTAGGTGATTTACGGTCATTCCTTTAATAATTGGACAGTGATTGTTCTGCAGGTGATTTACGGTCAGGCCTTTAATAATTGGACAGTGATTGTTCTGTAGGTGATTTACGGTCAGTCCTTTAATAATTGGATAGTGATTGTTCTGTAGGTGATTTACGGTCAGTCCTTTAATAATTGGACAGTGATTGTTCTGCAGGTGATTTACGGTCAGGCCTTTAATAATTGGACAGTGATTGTTCTGTAGGTGATTTACGGTCAGTCCTTTAATAATAGGACAGTGATTGTTCTGTAGGTGATTTACTGTCAGTCCTTTAATAATTGGACAGTGATTGTTCTGTAGGTGATTTACTGTCAGTCCTTTAATAATTGGATAGTGATTGTTCTGTAGGTGATTTACGGTCAGTCCTTTAATAATTGGATAGTGATTGTTCTGTAGGTGATTTACGGTCAGTCCTTTAATAATTGGACAGTGCTTGTTCTGTAGGTGATTTACGGTCAGTCCTTTAATAATTGGATAGTGATTGTTCTGTCGGTGATTTACGGTCAGTCCTTTAATAATTGGATAGTGATTGTTCTGGAGGTGATTTACGGTCAGTCCTTTAATAATTGGACAGTGATTGTTCTGTAGGTGATTTACGGTCAGTCCTTTAATAATTGGACAGTGATTGTTCTGTAGGTGATTTACGGTCAGTCCTTTAATAATTGGACAGTGATTGTTCTGTCGGTGATTTACGGTCAGTCCTTTAATAATTGGACAGTGATTGTTCTGTAGGTGATTTACGGTCAATCCTTTAATAATAGGACAGTGATTGTTCTGTAGGTGATTTACGGTCAGTCCTTTAATAATTGGACAGTGATTGTTCTGTAGGTGATTTACGGTCAGTCCTTTAATAATTGGATAGTGATTGTTCTGTAGGTGATTTACGGTCAGTCCTTTAATAATTGGATAGTGATTGTTCTGTAGGTGATTTACGGTCAGTCCTTTAATAATTGGACAGTGATTGTTCTGTAGGTGATTTACGGTCAGTCCTTTAATAATTGGACTGTGATTGTTCTGTCGGTGATTTACGGTCAGTCCTTTAATAATTGGTCAGTGATTGTTCTGTAGGTGATTTACGGTCAGTCCTTTAATAATTGGACAGTGATTGTTCTGTAGGTGATTTACGGTCAGTCCTTTAATAATTGACAGTGATTGTTCTGTAGGTGATTTACGGTCAGTCCTTTAATAATAGGACAGTGATTGTTCTGTAGGTGATTTATGGTCAGTCCTTTAATAATTGGATAGTGATTGTTCTGTAGGTGATTTATGGTCAGTCCTTTAATAATTTTATAGTGATTGTTCTGTAGGTGATTTACGGTCAGTCCTTTAATAATTGGACAGTGATTGTTCTGTAGGTGATTTACGGTCAGTCCTTTAATAATTGGATAGTGATTGTTCTGTCGGTGATTTACGGTCAGTCCTTGAATAATTGGACAGTGATTGTTCTGTAGGTGATTTACGGTCAGTCCTTTAATAATTGGATAGTGATTGTTCTGTAGGTGATTTACGGTTAGTCCTTTAATAATTGGATAGTGATTGTTCTGTAGGAGATTTACGGTCAGACCTTTAATAATTGGACAGTGATTGTTCTGTAGGTGATTTACGGTCAGTCCTTTAATAATTGGACAGTGATTGTTCTGTAGGTGATTTACGGTCAGTCCTTTAATAATTGGACAGTGATTGTTCTGTAGGTGATTTACGGTCAGTCCTTTAATAATTGGACAGTGATTGTTCTGTAGGTGATTTACGGTCAGTCCTTTAATAATTGGACAGTGATTGTTCTGTAGGTGATTTACGGTCAGTCCTTTAATAATTGGATAGTGATTGTTCTGTAGGTGTTTTACGGTCAGTCCTTTAATAATTGGACAGTGATTGTTCTGTAGGTGATTTACGGTCAGTCCTTTAATAATTGGACAGTGATTGTTCTGTAGGTGATTTACGGTCAGTCCTTTAATAATTGGACAGTGATTGTTCTGTAGGTGATTTACGGTCAGTCCTTTAATAATTGGACAGTGATTGTTCTGTAGGTGATTTACGGTCAGTCCTTTAATAATTAGACAGTGATTGTTCTGTAGGTGATTTACGGTCAGTCCTTTAATAATTGGATAGTGATTGTTCTGTAGGTGATTTACGGTCAGTCCTTTAATAATTGGATAGTGATTGTTCTGTAGGTGTTTTACGGTCAGTCCTTTAATAATTGGACAGTGATTGTTCTGTAGGTGATTTACGGTCAGTCCTTTAATAATTGGACAGTGATTGTTCTGTAGGTGATTTACGGTCAGTCCTTTAATAATTGGACAGTGATTGTTCTGTAGGTGATTTACGGTCAGTCCTTTAATAATTGGATAGTGATTGTTCTGGAGGTGTTTTACGGTCAGTCCTTTAATAATTGGATAGTGATTGTTCTGTAGGTGATTTACGGTCAGTCCTTTAATAATTGGATAGTGATTGTTCTGTAGGTGATTTACGGTCAGTCCTTTAATAATTGGACAGTGATTGTTCTGTAGGTGATTTACGGTCAGTCCTTTAATAATTGGACAGTGATTGTTCTGTAGGTGATTTACTGTCAGTCCTTTAATAATTGGACAGTGATTGTTCTGCAGGTGATTTCCGGTCAGTCCTTTAATAATTGGACAGTGATTGTTCTGTAGGTGATTTACGGTCAGTCCTTTAATAATTGGACAGTGATTGTTCTGTAGGTGATTTACGGTCAGTCCTTTAATAATTGGACAGTGATTGTTCTGTAGGTGATTTACGGTCAGTCCTTTAATAATTGGATAGTGATTGTTCTGTAGGTGTTTTACGGTCAGTCCTTTAATAATTGGACAGTGATTGTTCTGTAGGTGATTTACGGTCAGTCCTTTAATAATTGGACAGTGATTGTTCTGTAGGTGATTTACGGTCAGTCCTTTAATAATTGGACAGTGATTGTTCTGTAGGTGATTTACGGTCAGTCCTTTAATAATTGGACAGTGATTGTTCTGTAGGTGATTTACGGTCAGTCCTTTAATAATTAGACAGTGATTGTTCTGTAGGTGATTTACGGTCAGTCCTTTAATAATTGGATAGTGATTGTTCTGTAGGTGATTTACGGTCAGTCCTTTAATAATTGGATAGTGATTGTTCTGTAGGTGTTTTACGGTCAGTCCTTTAATAATTGGACAGTGATTGTTCTGTAGGTGATTTACGGTCAGTCCTTTAATAATTGGACAGTGATTGTTCTGTAGGTGATTTACGGTCAGTCCTTTAATAATTGGACAGTGATTGTTCTGTAGGTGATTTACGGTCAGTCCTTTAATAATTGGATAGTGATTGTTCTGGAGGTGTTTTACGGTCAGTCCTTTAATAATTGGATAGTGATTGTTCTGTAGGTGATTTACGGTCAGTCCTTTAATAATTGGATAGTGATTGTTCTGTAGGTGATTTACGGTCAGTCCTTTAATAATTGGACAGTGATTGTTCTGTAGGTGATTTACGGTCAGTCCTTTAATAATTGGACAGTGATTGTTCTGTAGGTGATTTACTGTCAGTCCTTTAATAATTGGACAGTGATTGTTCTGCAGGTGATTTCCGGTCAGTCCTTTAATAATTGGACAGTGATTGTTCTGTAGGTGATTTACGGTCAGTCCTTTAATAATTGGACAGTGATTGTTCTGTAGGTGATTTACGGTCAGTCCTTTAATAATTGGATAGTGATTGTTCTGTAGGTGTTTTACGGTCAGTCCTTTAATAATTGGATAGTGATTGTTCTGTAGGTGATTTACGGTCAGTCCTTTAATAATTGGATAGTGATTGTTCTGTAGGTGATTTACGGTCAGTCCTTTAATAATTGGATAGTGATTGTTCTGTCGGTGATTTACGGTCAGTCCTTTAATAATTGGACAGTGATTGTTCTGTCAGTGATTTACGGTCAGTCCTTTAATAATTCGACTTTGATTATTCTGTAGGTGATTTACGGTTAGTCCTTTAATAATTGGTCAGTGATTGTTCTGTAGGTGATTTACGGTCATTCCTTTAATAATTGGACAGTGATTGTTCTGTTGGTAATTTACGGTCAGTCCTTTAATAATTGGACAGTGATTGTTCTGTAGGTGATTTACGGTCATTCCTTTAATAATAGGACAGTGATTGTTCTGTTGGTAATTTACGGTCAGTCCTTTAATAATTGGACAGTGATTGTTCTGTAGGTGATTTACGGTCAGTCCTTTAATAATTGGATAGTGATTGTTCTGTAGGAGATTTACGGTCAGACCTTTAATAATTGGACAGTGATTGTTCTGTAGGTGATTTACAGTCAGTCCTTTAATAATTGGACAGTGATTGTTCTGTAGGTGATTTACGGTCAGTCCTTTAATAATTGGACAGTGATTGTTCTGTAGGTGATTTACGGTCAGTCCTTTAATAATTGGACAGTGATTGTTCTGTATGTGATTTACGGTCAGTCCTTTAATAATTGGACAGTGATTGTTCTGTAGGTGATTTACGGTCAGTCCTTTAATAATTGGACAGTGATTGTTCTGTATGTGATTTACGGTCAGTCCTTTAATAATTGGACAGTGATTTTTCTGTAGGTGATTTACGGTCAGTACTTTAATAATTGGACAGTGATTGTTCTGTAGGAGATTTACGGTCAGTCCTTTAATAATTGGACAGTGATTGTTCTGTAGGTGATTTACGGTCAGTCCTTTAATAATTGGACAGTGATTGTTCTGTAGGTGATTTACGGTCAGTCCTTTAATAATTGGACAGTGATTGTTCTGTAGGTGATTTACGGTCAGTCCTTTAATAATTGGACAGTGATTGTTCTGTAGGTGATTTACGGTCAGTCCTTTAATAATTGGACTGTGATTGTTCTGTAGGTGATTTACGGTCAGTTCTTTAATAATTGGACAGTGATTGTTCTGTAGGTGATTTACGGTCAGTCCTTTAATAATTGGATAGTGATTGTTCTGTAGGTGATTTACGGTCAGTCCTTTAATAATTGGACAGTGATTGTTCTGTAGGTGTTTTACGGTCAGTCCTTTAATAATTGGACCGTGATTGTTCTGTAGGTGATTTACGGTCAGTCCTTTAATAATTGGACAGTGATTGTTCTGTAGGTGATTTACGGTCAGTCCTTTAATAATTGGACCGTGATTGTTCTGTAGGTGATTTACAGTCAGTCCTTCAATAATTGTATAGTGATTGTTCT
This sequence comes from Heterodontus francisci, assembly GCF_036365525.1. NCBI lineage: Eukaryota > Metazoa > Chordata > Chondrichthyes > Heterodontiformes > Heterodontidae > Heterodontus > Heterodontus francisci. Next base: position 305,051 of record NW_027142108.1, on the reverse strand, counting down.
GTAGGTGTTTTACGGTCAGTCCTTTAATAATTGGACAGTGATTGTTCTGTAGGAGATTTACGGTCAGTCCTTTAATAATTGGACCGTGATTGTTCTGTAGGTGATTTACGGTCAGTCCTTTAATAATTGGACAGTGATTGTTCTGTAGGTGATTTACGGTCAGTCCTTTAATAATTGGACAATGATTGTTCTGTAGGTGACTTACGGTCAGTCCTTTAATAATTGGACAGTGATTGTTCTGTAGGTGATTTACGGTCAGTCCTTTAATAATTGGACAGTGATTGTTCTGTAGGTGATTTACGGTCAGTCCTTTAATAATTGGACAGTGATTGTTCTGTAGGTGATTTACGGTCAGTCCTTTAATAATTGGGCAGTGATTGTTCTGTAGGTGATTTATGGTCAGTCCTTTAATAATTGGACAGTGATTGTTCTGTAGGTGATTTACGGTCAGTCCTTTAATAATTGGATAGTGATTGTTCTGTAGGTGATTTACGGTCAGTCCTTTAATAATTGGACAGTGATTGTTCTGTAGGTGATTTACGGTCAGTCCTTTAATAATTGGACAGTGATTGTTCTGTAGGTGATTTACGGTCAGTCCTTTAATAATTGGACAGTGATTGTTCTGTAGGTGATTTAACGTCTGTCCTTTAATAATTGGACAGTGATTGTTCTGTAGGTGATTTACGGTCAGTCCTTTAATAATTGGACAGTGATTGTTCTGTAGGTGATTTACGGTCTGTCCTTTAATAATTGGACAGTGATTGTTCTGTAGGTGATTTACGGTCAGTCCTTTAATAATTGGATAGTGATTGTTCTGTAGGTGATTTACGGTCAGTCCTTTAATAATTGGATAGTGATTGTTCTGTAGGTGATTTACGGTCATTCCTTTAATAATTGGATAGTGATTGTTCTGTAGGTGATTTACGGTCAGTCCTTTAATAATTGGACAGTGATTGTTCTGTAGGTGATTTACGGTCATTCCTTTAATAATTGGATAGTGATTGTTCTGTATGTGATTTACGGTCATTCCTTTAATAATTGGACAGTGATTGTTCTGTAGGTGATTTACGGTCAGTCCTTTAATAATTGGACAGTGATTGTTCTGTAGGTGATTTACGGTCATTCCTTTAATAATTGGATAGTGATTGTTCTGTATGTGATTTACGGTCATTCCTTCAATAATTGGACAGTGATTGTTCTGTAGGTGATTTACTGTCAGTCCTTTAATAATTGGACATTGATTGTTCTGTAGGTGATTTACGGTCATTCCTTCAATAATTGGACAGTGATTGTTCTGTCGGTGATTTACGGTCAGACCTTTAATAATTGGACAGTGATTGTTCTGTAGGTGATTTACAGTCAGTCCTTTAATAATTGGACAGTGATTGTTCTGTAGGTGATTTACGGTCAGTCCTTTAATAATTGGACAGTGATTGTTCTGTAGGTGATTTACGGTCAGTCCTTTAATAATTGGACAGTGATTGTTCTGTATGTGATTTACGGTCAGTCCTTTAATAATTGGACAGTGATTGTTCTGTAGGTGATTTACGGTCAGTCCTTTAATAATTGGACAGTGATTGTTCTGTATGTGATTTACGGTCAGTCCTTTAATAATTGGACAGTGATTTTTCTGTAGGTGATTTACGGTCAGTACTTTAATAATTGGACAGTGATTGTTCTGTAGGAGATTTACGGTCAGTCCTTTAATAATTGGACAGTGATTGTTCTGTAGGTGATTTACGGTCAGTCCTTTAATAATTGGACAGTGATTGTTCTGTAGGTGATTTACGGTCAGTCCTTTAATAATTGGACAGTGATTGTTCTGTAGGTGATTTACGGTCAGTACTTTAATAATTGGACAGTGATTGTTCTGTAGGTGATTTACGGTCAGTCCTTTAATAATTGGACTGTGATTGTTCTGTAGGTGATTTACGGTCAGTTCTTTAATAATTGGACAGTGATTGTTCTGTAGGTGATTTACGGTCAGTCCTTTAATAATTGGATAGTGATTGTTCTGTAGGTGATTTACGGTCAGTCCTTTAATAATTGGACAGTGATTGTTCTGTAGGTGTTTTACGGTCAGTCCTTTAATAATTGGACCGTGATTGTTCTGTAGGTGATTTACGGTCAGTCCTTTAATAATTGGACAGTGATTGTTCTGTAGGTGATTTACGGTCAGTCCTTTAATAATTGGACCGTGATTGTTCTGTAGGTGATTTACAGTCAGTCCTTCAATAATTGTATAGTGATTGTTCTGTAGGTGTTTTACGGTCAGTCCTTTAATAATTGGACAGTGATTGTTCTGTAGGAGATTTACGGTCAGTCCTTTAATAATTGGACCGTGATTGTTCTGTAGGTGATTTACGGTCAGTCCTTTAATAATTGGACAGTGATTGTTCTGTAGGTGATTTACGGTCAGTCCTTTAATAATTGGACAATGATTGTTCTGTAGGTGACTTACGGTCAGTCCTTTAATAATTGGACAGTGATTGTTCTGTAGGTGATTTACGATCAGTCCTTTAATAATTGGACAGTGATTGTTCTGTAGGTGATTTACGGTCATCCTTTAATAATTGGACAGTGATTGTTCTGTAGGTGATTTATGGTCAGTCCTTTAATAATTGGACAGTGATTGTTCTGTAGGTGATTTACGGTCAGTCCTTTAATAATTGGATAGTGATTGTTCTGTAGGTGATTTACGGTCAGTCCTTTAATAATTGGACAGTGATTGTTCTGTAGGTGATTTACGGTCAGTCCTTTAATAATTGGACAGTGATTGTTCTGTAGGTGATTTACGGTCAGTCCTTTAATAATTGGACAGTGATTGTTCTGTAGGTGATTTAACGTCTGTCCTTTAATAATTGGACAGTGATTGTTCTGTAGGTGATTTACGGTCAGTCCTTTAATAATTGGACAGTGATTGTTCTGTAGGTGATTTACGGTCTGTCCTTTAATAATTGGACAGTGATTGTTCTGTAGGTGATTTACGGTCAGTCCTTTAATAATTGGATAGTGATTGTTCTGTAGGTGATTTACGGTCAGTCCTTTAATAATTGGATAGTGATTGTTCTGTAGGTGATTTACGGTCATTCCTTTAATAATTGGATAGTGATTGTTCTGTAGGTGATTTACGGTCAGTCCTTTAATAATTGGACAGTGATTGTTCTGTAGGTGATTTACGGTCATTCCTTTAATAATTGGACAGTGATTGTTCTGCAGGTGATTTACGGTCAGTCCTTTAATAATTGGACAGTGATTGTTCTGTAGGTGATTTACGGTCATTCCTTTAATAATTGGATAGTGATTGTTCTGTATGTGATTTACGGTCATTCCTTCAATAATTGGACAGTGATTGTTCTGTAGGTGATTTACTGTCAGTCCTTTAATAATTGGACATTGATTGTTCTGTAGGTGATTTACGGTCATTCCTTCAATAATTGGACAGTGATTGTTCTGTCGGTGATTTACGGTCATTCCTTTAATAATTGGACAGTGATTGTTCTGTAGGTGATTTACGGTCATTCCTTTAATAATTGGACAGTGATTGTTCTGTAGGTGATTTACCGTCAGTCCTTTAATAACTGGACAGTGATTGTTCTGTAGGTGATTTACGGTCAGTCCTTTAATAATTGGACAGTGATTGTTCTGTAGGTGATTTACGGTCAGTCCTTTAATAATTGGACATTGATTGTTCTGTAGGTGATTTACGGTCAGTCCTTTAATAATTGGGCAGTGATTGTTCTGTAGGTGATTTACGGTCAGTCCTTTAATAATTGGACAGTGATTGTTCTGTAGGTGATTTACGGTCAGTCCTTTAATAATTGGTCAGTGATTGTTCTGTAGGTGATTTATGGTCAGTCCTTTAATAATTGGATAGTGATTGTTCTGTAGGTGATTTACGGTCAGTCCTTTAATAATTGGATAGTGATTGTTCTGTAGGTGATTTACGGTCAGTCCTTTAATAATTGGACCGTGATTGTTCTGTCGGTGATTTACGTTCAGTCCTTTAATAATTGGACAGTGATTGTTCTGTAGGTGATTTACGGTCAGTCCTTTAATAATTGGACAGTGATTGTTCTGTCGGTGATTTACGGTCAGTCCTTTAATAATTGGACAGTGATTGTTCTGTAGGTGATTTACGGTCAGTCCTTTAATAATTGGACAGTGATTGTTCTGTAGGTGATTTACTGCCAGTCCTTTAATAATTGGACAGTGATTGTTCTGTCGGTGATTTACGGTCAGTCCTTTAATAATTGGATAGTGATTGTTCTGTCGGTGATTTACGGTCAGTCCTTTAATAATTGGATAGTGATTGTTCTGTAGGTGATTTACAGTCAGTCCTTTAATAATTGGACAGTGATTGTTCTGTAGGTGATTTACTGCCAGTCCTTTAATAATTGGACAGTGATTGTTCTGTCGGTGATTTACGGTCAGTCCTTTAATAATTGGACAGTGATTGTTCTGTAGGTGATTTACGGTCAGTCCTTTAATAATAGGACAGTGATTGTTCTGTAGGTGATTTACGGTCAGTCCTTTAATAATTGGATAGTGATTGTTCTGTAGGTGATTTACAGTCAGTCCTTTAATAATTGGACAGTGATTGTTCTGTAGGTGATTTACTGCCAGTCCTTTAATAATTGGACAGTGATTGTTCTGTCGGTGAATTACGGTCAGTCCTTTAATAATTGGACAGTGATTGTTCTGTAGGTGATTTACGGTCAGTCCTTTAATAATTGGACAGTGATTGTTCTGTAGGTGATTTACTGCCAGTCCTTTAATAATTGGACAGTGATTGTTCTGTCGGTGATTTACGGTCAGTCCTTTAATAATTGGACAGTGATTGTTCTGTAGGTCATTTACGGTCAGTCCTTTAATAATTGGACAGTGATTGTTCTGTAGGTGATTTACGGTCAGTCCTTTAATAATTGGACAATGATTGTTCTGTAGGTGATTTACGGTCAGTCCTTTAATAATTGGATAGTGATTGTTCTGTAGGTGATTTATGGTCTGTCCTTTAATAATTGGACAGTGATTGTTCTGTAGGTGATTTA